>NC_066877.1:1154038-1454038 GCF_022985175.1 Labeo rohita | reverse complement strand
CATCCTGCCATCAGACTCATGACTAGAGTGACATGACATGAGGAAGGCAATATCTTCTCTATTTTAAGGCCGGTTCACTCAGTCAGAAAGCCAGCCAAGTTTTTTCCCATACCAAACATTAAAACTCTGACAACAACTACTTTTCAAGAGACAGTTTACATGTCTACCTTTATGAAAAAAGTACATTTTAGCATACTTTTAAAAACAGTGAATTTATTAACTTGATAATAAATTAGTTTAACTTAACAGTGCTTCTTGACCCACTTTAGTGGGACTTAAGTACATCTGTATATGTTCATTTATAATTATCTTTATTGTCTGAAATTAGTTTTTGTTAAAGTGTACTACTAAAATGTACTGACAAGCATTTATTGTAAACGTTAATATACATTAATGTTATATATTGAAACTTTTGTTGTTATTTAAATATTTGTATTCACACATTTGTAAATGATGAACATGCATTATAATTTTAACACTGAATAGCAAGTACTGCAGTTAAAATTAAGTAAGGTCAAATGTGCTTTAGTTTGTTAGTCAACATAGCAAAACAAGTGTACTTGTTTAAGCATGACAAAAGATTAATAAAACATAATAAAACGCATTTTAAAATATAACATTTAATGTCATAAGTGCACATTTTACAATTGCGCTTAAGTGAACTTAGTCATGAAATTGTACTTAAGTAAAACTTTAAAAATTTGAAGTACACTACAGCTGCACATTAGTGGATAGCTTCTGTTCAAAATCAGATGGCAATAAATAAAGTAAATGTTCATGGACAAATAGCAATTCCTAATAATAATGCACTCACTTTCTGTAATGCAACTTGCCTTAAAATAAACATACTCTAAATCAACAACTTCAAAATGAGATGCACTTTAAGTGCCCTGGAAGTACTTAATGCAAATCACACAAATAGGACTAAAATATCTCTGCAAATGTTAAATCAAAGATAAATGTTATGAGTCAGCTAATAAGTATAATGGCATTTTCTTCTTCCTTCTTTCCTTTTTTTTTTTTTTTGGATCTTTATTAGACAGAATTAAAAATGAAAGCCACTCTGAATATTTACGTATCTCTCAGGGGAAGTGCAAAATCATGATTGTACAAACAGGCTGGTTCTCTCTGTTAAAGTTGATGTCACTGCATAGTGTCTGGCTCAGTACTGATGCGGCGGCTGCAAAATTATTCATTGTGAAGTTAACAAGCTCTCAGCTCTCACAGACACTCTTATAAATAGATGTGTCTTAAAAGTGGCAGGCCTCCTTCATCAACAACCCTCTGCCTGCCCTGGTAAACACATTTAGAAGAGATTTACCCATTCGTGCAGGCTAATTTAGTCTAATCTTGGTGATATCAACATTATGAAAAATTACAGGTCTATGCTTACACATTAAAATAAAAACATCATGATTATTGATAGCTATGTTGAAACAGGATGGGCTGTAATGCTGTCTGATTAGGTAACAGCTAGCTGAATTTAATTAGTTTACCTTTGAACTCAAACCACTGATGAATTCAATTTAATTATCCGAACCTGAGCAACAGAAAGCCCATTTTACTTGGTTTTAAAAAGCACCATTGCATTGCTTAATTGTGCATTCAAACAAACAATCTACAAACTTGAACTAATTGATCACCTAAAGAATTTATATGCTGTAATTTAAGTTGTGGGGAAAAAAAAAAAACCTTTGGAATTTCTCTAATCGTCTTAGATTTATCTGGTTTGGAAAAAAGGTCTGTATGGTGTATTGTGTGTATAATTGTCTTGCAGAGTGTTATTTATAAATGTCCCCAAATATCATACTGTGTCTACCTTCAGGGCAGGACAACTGAAAAGTACAGGCACAAGCAGATGGTAAAGGAAAATACATACTGCTTATTGTTCACTTACTGCTATATTAATGTTATATCACTCAACATGCAGTTAGTTAAATAACAGTGAAAATAAATCTGATCTTTGAAATTGTGGGTGCAGGTAAAAGAAGGACTATACTGACAGAAAATATCTACAAAGTTTTATTAAGGCTTGAGTACTGCCGCAGCAGTACTGGATATGCATCAGTCTAGATGTCAGGATAAAATCTAAAACTCAAATGTACTGCAAGAAATAGCAAACTATTTTCAAAGACACTTGTCTTAAATAAAGGAGAATACGTGTTGTGTTTACTTTAAGGAGACACTTGTTTTGACCCTTAAAATGACATTGATTGTCCAGTACATTGAGTTTTTTCTTCAGACATTTAAGCCTAAATAATATGTTTGATTTAGATCATCAATGTTACCACATGAAGCTCACTTTATCTTGTAATTACACCTCCCACAAAATACCCGTAAAAAGGAGCACAGATGATAATAAAAACAAATGAGAGAAAAAAACATTTTATTCGAAATATGAATTTATTGTATTAAACATGATGCTTTGATCTGGCTAAACAACAAATAATTAGTCCGTGCAGTGCTTACAATGTGCTTTACAGACAGGAGATCCATAATCATTACAAAACAGTGAATGTGCAACAGCTCCCCTGTGTTTGCACATATAAATATTTTCAATGACAAATGTAAGACTCCATGCCTGTATCTGATTTGAAATCTGGGTGGTTCGTCTCATTAATGAAGCGCTTGAATGTAAGCGAAAAGGCGTGTGGGCAAAATGGGGAGAGTGCATTCAGTTGATTTCCAAATAATAGCTTTTTAGCGGGTCAAATAACACTGTGTCCTGTTTCAAGAGGCCATCAAAATACATGTCCATCAGGTGGTACGCAAACTTCATTTTATGGCAGTGCATAATCCTCATCATGTCTCTAGTACGCACCCACTATGACTGCCTCTACCTCTTTGGAGGGTCTCCGGTCCGTTACCAAAAAGTTTATCATCCCTTCCGACTTGATCAGCAAGTTACAGCCCAGGAAAAAGATCCCGAAGACTACGGTGAGGGAGAGCACACACATCACCGCTATCTGAACTATTCTCATGATGAAGAGGCTCCTCTCATCCGGAGCGGCCGCCGTGAAGCCGTTATCCGTCACCACCGAAGAGAAGTTACAGCACAGGAGGATCTCCTCAGTCCGGTTGGAGAAGATTCCACTGTCCGTCTGGTTAAATGTAGAATTCATGTCTACTGTTCAAAAAACCGTCCACAAAGAATACTTTGAAAAGTCCAAGAATTCAGGCAGTTCCGATCTGGGAGTCTGAACACATGAGAAATTGCGTAAAAAGTGTCCTTAAAGTCAGGCGCAGCGATCCAGCGTCTCTTCTTTGGGGCACTGGCGTCCCATGACGCGCTCCTGCTCTGATCCACTGTAACTACACAGATCTCTTCTGCTCAACATCACACCTGCTCGGTTAAAGGCACCGAAAGAGCCGATGGGAGGTGACTACGATTTCCCCTACTCACAAGTTCACGCCTTGTGGCGCCACCTATAGCAAAACTTGTAGCATTATCATAGTCCTCTGGTGAATATCTAAAACAACGGACAGTTTAATAATCACGTAATAAGCCACGTGTGTGCTTCAAGTACAATCTAGTACAAGCACAAATGATTAAAATGGACATTTATATTATAATTGTATTGCAAATATGATTTTTGCAGATAGATGGTATAGTTACCTACCTGCAGGGACTAACTGGGGCATACTAAACCGTGATTTCTTAGTTTCTAAAAGATATGTTAGATATCACTGAAATGTATGCTTGCTTGCTTATTTATTTACTTGAGCTGAAAAACTGAGAAAACAGCACAAATAAGTCATATGCGTACCCCATAGTTTTTAAAGGTTTCACATTTCAAGAGTCACCTGTATGATTCACACTATTATAAAGTCCTGGGTCAAAAGGAAAGTGTTGTAAAACATCAAAAGAACATTTGTACCATTTGTTTATCGCTCAGTGAACATTTATTTTAAACTGTTTTGCCAAACCCATGAGTCAACACACAAGATCCATGAGTCAACACTTCTGTCGTTCTCTAATATTAGGACATCAATGTCTCCATCTGCTGGCCAGTCTTCATAAATTAAACAGGTTGAATTTAAAGAAGTGACTTTTTAAATCACTACAGACAACAGGGGGCAAAGCCCTGTTTGATTATTCATCATGGAAAAGCTTGTGGTGGACAGACAGTGATCAGGAGTCAAACAGTGAAATCTCTTTAACTAAGTGAAAACTTTTCAAGATCAGATTTGAGAAAAAAGTCTAATAATAGACTGCAAAATAATCACACAATGGATGCAGTAATCAATGTAATTTTTGTCTTTTTCTCAAAATGTCTTTTGAATGTGGTCAGTATTTCATAATTTCAGCATATATGAGCAAAAATATTTGACAATCCACAATCCACCTTGTCACAATACTTTGTCTAAATTTAGTAATAGTTCTTAAAATATAGCCTGGGTTTATACATTTAATTAAGTGCTGTTAAACTTTTCTAAAATATTAGTCATTGCAGGTGCATAAGAGAGTGTAAACAATAACAGATAATCCTTTAGTTTAGATAGACAGATGGATCACATCCCCCCACAAGCATACAAAAAATGCAGATTATTATGCTTTTATTATCATTCTTTTATTGTAGATTGCTTGTCAATCCTAAAACCAATAGTTATATTTGTTCTGTGTATGTATTGTCCAGCTCAAAGTATATAAAGCTACATCAAATTGGCCAATTTATATGAATGAAAACCCAGGAAAACTGGAGGCAACTATTCCCCATGCACTGGCAGCTACACAGTAGTGTTTTCCTGTACATACACATTTCTATATGTATCAGTGTTTTCTTTCATAAAAATAAAGACTTTTTGTTCTAGCAACAGCTCAGATTTATATGAAACTAAACACTGAGGATGACGTGGGTCACTGGAAGACACTAGGGCTGATATGGTTCACAAAAAAGACATTTTAAAAATACGTGAGTGTTTGTTTTTTGGTTGTATTTTAAATCCTATGTATTGAGTCTTTGAACAAATATACTGATGTTTATACTTTGTCTTGTATTATGGTTTGCATGGGCTGGATTTAGCAGTGGTGTACTTCATTTAGCATTTCATATTTTATGATTTAAAAAAAAAAAAAAAAAAAAAAAAAAAACTGGAGGAAAAGGTATCTTTGTTTATAATCATATAATTACTGCCAGAGTAGTATATTTCCACATTCTTTTGTAAATACTGTAGTCCAGCGAGATGTTTGAATGAGTCTTGCAACAGATGGTATGACCCACGCACCATCAAGTCACTGAGTCAATCTGGGATTAGATGAAGAGGCAGAAGCAACTGAGACAGACTAAATCCTAAGAAGAACTCCAAGTTTATGCACTTCATAAATATTGTAAACTCATAAATACATTTTATCAATTAACTTATATTATCTAAATCAGTTTAATATTTGGTGACCACACTTTTCCTTTAAAACAGCTTTTTCTTAGGTAGGCTGATTTTTAAAAGGTACTTTGCAGATAAATCAATCTTTGCACACAATTTTATATTTAAAACATTAATCTCATGACATTATTTATACAACTGCAGTGTAAATACAACTGAACTGCAATTAAACGTGAAGCTTTGAGGTCTGTGAGAAGTAAATCTCAAATACATCTCAATGTATTTAAATACACAATCTGCTGGTTGGACATCAATGCAACCTAAAACTCCTATTTGTTAAATGGTTAAATTGGTTATTTATTTATTTGTTTATTTATTTATTTTATTTTTTTCGTTTCTCTAACAGCAGGTGTCGCCGCTGTGCTCTGGACAGCAAAAATGCACCATGTATGGGTAAGTGCAACTATCAATTATGTCTTACCATTTAGGCTATGCATAAAATTAAATATCATTGCTGTAATCATTAATAGGCTACGAAACATACGAAACTTAATCAAAACATGTTGTTAACATTTTAGCATGTCCTCAAGTAACAAGGATGTGAAATCAGGTGATGCAATCAGTTAATCAGTTTTGTAGCAGTAAAAGATAACATTGTCCAGAATCTTAACGACTTCTTATTATTCTGAATGATTGGTAATAATAACGCTAAGCATCACAAGTACAATCATTGTCTTTTTCCCCGGCGAAAGAGCTGTCATTAGGAATAGCCTACATGTACCAGATGTCCTCGGCGCACTTGCGCATTGGTGTCTTCAGATGGACACGCCTCTTGTCTCCAGTCATCCTAAATCCAATAGCCCAAACGGAAAGATACCGACATCATATGAAAGCATTTCTAAGAGCAGACAAATGTTTATTCATACGAAGACATAACCTGAAACCTGGCATACGACACACGGCTCCAGCATTATCATCTGATTGCAGGGATGACATCTGGCCAGTGATGCAGTGGGCAGAATGCATGCAGCATCATTTGTCACAGAGGAAGGGCTGAAAGGGACAGCTCGAGATTTTTTGGGCTAAATAAATCCGGCCTGTTATCTTTATTTATTTATTTATTTATATTGCAGTGGGACTATGTCGTTCTTCGGTGTTTATACTCGTAAGAAGAGATACGAATGAAATCGTATTGGAATTATAAATAAGAGCAAACAGACGCAACACGTTGTTGGCTGGTCATCAGGGGCTCAAGGTGTCATTCAGTCTTCATTCAGTAAGTACAGAAGTGTCGTTGCCTGACATGTAAAACAAACACTTCCTTAAATATTAAATGCAGATGTCAGCATCTGTTCTGTACGATCCCAAACCAAAAACATCCAGGCTATAAGGGGGAAAAAATCCTTGGGGGTTAACATCTAAACTTGTGTTTTTGGGGCTTGTACAATTTGCAAATACACGTTTAGAAATCACCGTAGCATAACTGACATTTTCTAATTGAAGTGGTAAGAGTGGAAATGCTAAAAATAGGGAAGAATTCAGGATAAATGGGACTTTTTTCTTAATCATCTCAGTGTCAAAAAATTGGCACAGTTTGCCTGAATTCACTAAGCTGACAAAAATGCTGTTCTTAAATGAAAATTAAAACCTTTTTGAAGATTGTGAAAGAGCATGTTTTACAATGCAACCAGCAGCAATAATTATACATAGGGCCTTTAAAAAAGATTTTAAAATGATCACATGTCAGTTTGTGACTTTTTTGACATTTAGCTAGCCTTTATTTCATTAATTGCCTGCCAGTTAGCTGTATGGGGTTAAATGATGTTCAGTAAATGACCACAAGCTATTTATTTATTTTTTGATGCACGTCCAGAACATACAATTATCATTTATTTATTTAGAGAAATTAAAATATTTCCTTGCACATGAATTCAGAAATGTTGTGTGAATCTAAACAGGTGTGTGTGTGTGTGTGTGTGTGTTTGGATATACAGGCCACCATCCCTGCATAAAGAAATACCTTAAGAAAAATTGTGTTCGTCTTTAACGTAATGTGAAAACAGTTGACTTAGGAACCTAAGTACATTTTGTCACTGAAACTTTCTGAAGTAAGTGATTTTAGTGGAAACAATGGAAGTGATTTTTGTAAAAACAAACAAACAAACAGAACAAAACAAAACAAAATAAACACATTTTAACAATTTATTTAAATCCACTTAAAAGAAAATAATTTACAGGGACATAAATATTACAGATGCAATAAGATGCATGTACAAAATCATGGACCAGTAGCTTACAACAGATCTTCACAATATTAAGCATATCACCATGTTATGGATATACATAACAACGTCTCCACCATATATGGCGGCTGCCTATGATAGCAGACAAAGCACAATACTTTTCTAACTGTTTAGCCCTCTTTTTTGGCATCCCAAGTTGTTGAAGCCCTCTCACAACCAACCTATGTATATGTCCTAAGCTGCCAAATATAAAAACAGATAAACGACCCCGATAACCTATCTCCGTAATAATATTTAGGAGTGGTTGGTATTTAATGACTTTAGTCATAAAGGCTTCCTCCATACTAGAGTCACAAGTGCATGCTACCTCCAGAATGAACACTTCTCTACGCTCCTCATTAATCACAACAACATCTGGTGTATTAGCAGACAAATGCAAAAAAATTCCAGAATTACTGTTAAGACACTGAAACATAGATGTCTTTACACAAGAATGCTTGTATATTCTTACTACAGGTGGTAGATACACACACACACAAACACACACACACACAATCAAAAGGCAATGCTTGAGTATTACTTTGTTTCTTAGGCTCTAAATCATGCTAGCTCTATCCAATACATATGTAGGCTTCTTAGTCTTGTTTGGCAATTTCAATACTCTGTAACCTCACTGTTCTTATGTCTGCGTGTCTACATTTATTCAGATGCGTAGGTAAAGTAACTTGTTCTGTATCAGTTCTGCTTTTTTTGTCTTTATATGGTATTAGCTGTTTGACATTTGACATTGAGACAATGTCTTAAAATTCTGCAAAGCTAAAATAGTCACTGACTACTGTCAAATAATTATGGCTACAAATGAACAAGTTCTCATCAGCTACAAAACTGCGAATAACAGACTACGCAAAGGCCCAATGTTAACTGAAAGCCTCTTAATTAAGACCCAGTCAATGCTTTCCTTGGGTTTTGAGTTTCAGGAGACTAATGATAATAGCTTTGAGGTAACTGTACACCCCAAGCCGAAGGGCTGAGTTTTTAGACCTTTACACCAGTCTGAAATCAAACAGTGCAGACATTTAAAAGCAAAGGAGCCTGGAATATTTCAGATAATTAAATTTCACACTTATTTTTTAGATTAATTTTTAAACTTCTCAAAGAAAATGTGATTATCTTTTCTCAATTCATCACCAGATGAGAGCATCACATCTGGTGTAGTACTCATCATAATCAATGAAGATGTCTATACTGGAGTCAAAAAACAGATGCCTCATTCTGTTTGATAAGGACTACATCCTACACTGCTACGTCCAACAGCAGGACAAATAGATTAGAAATGTTAGCACTCATGCATCCATACAGCCTTAAGACACTGGATTGCATTGCTTAAATGAATGTGCCCGGAAGTAAGTTGCAAATGTGTTCAGTAGTTGTTCAGTATTGATAAGTTGCTAAGGAACTAGTAAGCAGTTGCTTACTGGCCCAAGTCAAACGTTTCTGCTTCAGGAATTGTGTACTGTCAGACATTTTTTTTTTTTTTTAATTTTTACTGTATTTTTATTCAGATGCAGAGACTTCTTTCAAAAGCATTCACACATCTTACTGACACCAAACTTTTGAACAGCAGTGGTACTGTATGCAGGTTTGTAGTATGAATACCTTCCTGGAAATACCGCATGCACCGAATTAGATTTGTCCTTTGACTCAGATGCTCTTTGACATTTGACACTCAAAACAACAGTGAAAATAATTTTCAACTTTTTGAATCTGATGACTCAGGCTCAAAACTATAGGATTTTTGGCAGGTGAAAACTTTTAGTTGTGACTGTTTTCTAACACTTATAAGAAAAGTTCAGCTGTGTTAATATGAAGGAATTTTCTCTATGGATTTTACCCATATTTTAAAAAATTCCCATACACTCCACATCATGATTTGAGATATTAATGTATGTAAAACAAACGCTGCTGGATGCATTGTTTGTCAAACTTTGTTTGTTGAGATCTACAACCATAAACATGAACAATAATAAAGTCTGTGTGGCTTTTAATTTTTCTGCATTATAAATTTGCCTATAAAAAGTCTCTAAATTCGAATTCAAAAAATAAACTCAGGGATTTTTAGCAAAGACATGCTTGCCTGTTTCGATCAAAAAGGCAATCTTTCACCATTTATTTATAATTTGTTCAGATCTTGAACGGTGCTTGCACAGGCCAAGGACAGCTGACCATGCAGTCTATTTAATATTCATCACGATTGGAGCTTTTCAGTGATTTGTTGAGGCTTGTTAACTCAGCTATTCCTAAGGGAAGTTCAGCCTGGTGCTACTGCAGCCCTGGACAGCCGAGCAGATGGTCAACAACATTTGTGATCAAATCTGAGATTACAGCCCGTTTGCTTGTGCTGTGAGTCTTTTGATTCAATTATATGAGTCAGATGACTGATTTTTTTTAGTATTAGATAGGCCCATTTTATTGCCTTGTTGATTTTTATATTGTCAGGGAATTTCTTATCTCTTTTACACAAGGCATGGGAGAGTCTTTATTTTTTAAAGGGTAACACTTTACAATAAGGGCCCATTAGTTAACAATAACTAACAACAAGCAATGAATTTGAAATAGTATTTATTAATCTTTAGTTATTTCATGTTAGCTCAGGTTCATTAAATAATAATAAGAGACAGATTTTAATGATGTATTACTAATTGTTGAAATTAACATGAAGATTTATACATGCTTTAGTACTATTGTTAGTACATGTTAACTAATGCAGTAACTAATGTTAACAAATCAAATCTTATTGTTAAGTGTTACCTTTTAAAGATATACATATTTACAGTTCAACATGAGTTCACACTGTCTGAGACATGCTTGTTATTACCAAGCAAAAGTCATGTGTACAATAATGGACTTGAATTGGAAGTCTATGGGGAACGATGTTGAACAGGATAGATGTAAAAATACACAGTGTTTCAGAAGAACAGCCACTGGACTTTTCTGCAACACTAAATAATTTATGCAAGCATTTTAACAAAAATACTAGCTGCGCATTTACATTTTAAACCATCTGGAATGTCTTGTCCAGTAAACGTATGTTTTAGTGTATTACTGCAAATATGGTTGTTGTTTATTTTTACAAATTGAGGTACAAATCCAGATAATTTTCTGTGGTAATTGACAGCACATCACAGATGCTGTCCATACTGTATTTTGAAGCTGAGACATTCCTTAAACCTTATTGATAAACATGTCTTAATGCTATGAAATCATCTGTCTGTGTTTGTCTGATAGCTTTTACTTTTACTCTTTCCAGTGTTCATTGTCAGCTTGTGCTTTTGAGTATATATAGAATGGATTCTGGAGTTTGTGTTCACTGTGTGCTGTCCAGGCTTTCCCTGGAGGAAAAGGACAGACAGTCTGGAGTGAGTGTACTGTTTCCAGACTGCAGGATAGAGCCTAGATAAGGGGTGGGAGGAACAGAGAGAACAAGAGCAGCACTTCGTACAGTATAACAGAAATGATCTTGTTGTGTCACATCCTTCGCTTGCAGCGTAGGCATTAAAGTTGTAAAGTAACAAACTAATACAAAATAAATACAATTAATTATTTTGAATAGTAGCTGAGCTGTTTTCAAAAGTTTAGTTTCTAGCATTGAGCAGCTTTTTTTAATTAAATGAAATAATCAAATGTAATGTACTCTTTTATAAACCCTTCATATATTTTGTTGTTTGCAAGTCTAATTTGGAGTCTAAGCGAAGGTAATGTTTAAAGATGTTTACAGTTTTAGGTTGAACCAGTTACAAGTGTCAATCTGTTACATTTTTATAATGTTAGTTATTTTACATATTCGGGCACTTTCGAATTGAATTGAATTTAACTGAACTGAACTGAATTGAAGTGAATATTAAATTGAATATACTTTATTGTCCCATTTCTGGGAAATTCATCTTGGACAACCATGACATGGCCAGAATTAAATATTAACTCACATATCACATTACAACACAGCACAATAAATTACACATACCACATATATTACAAAGCTAAAATATGCCAAACAAACCCCTCATTTTTGCACTTCTCTGCAACAGTTGGCAGCAAAATAATTTTTGCAGTGATTGATTTACACATCAGAGTCCTCAATCGTCTCCCTGAGGGTAACATATTAAAATTCTCATCTAAAATGTGTGTATCATCAGCAACAATTTTCTTAGCTTGTCTTAAAACAGCTCTTGAACCTCTTGAATAGGTCATTTCGCATCCCAACCTGCAATTTTTAAAGCAATTTACAAGTCGAGCAAGTTTCGATTTTAATCCAATAAAATGTCCCATGTGTGGCACTTAAAAGTTTATGCTCTGTCACAGAGGTCTTCAACCCTGTTCCTGGGAACCCACTATCCTGAAGAGTTTAGCTACAACCCTAATCAGACACACCTGAAGTGGCCAATCAAGCTCCTCAAGACTAACCTGTAGTGTTAACAATAGCAAACGTGAGATAAAAATCGATTTGCTGAAACAACCATGCCAATATAACTTGCATCTACAAGTTATGGAGCTCTTTTTTCATAACTAGTATTTCACAGGACTTGAACCTGAGCACTCCACATAGCAAATGCATTCCTGTACCAGGTGGGCTACCAAGCAAGTTTACTACATCAGAAAAGCAGCACATATTGAGCTGGCTGTATGTTGTAAATTTCAACATTTACAAATCACACACTATGATACATAGTGTTTTGCAAAGGACCGTGTAAAAAAGGATTTTAAAATATGTCTAATTATGAGCACAGTGTGTGAAATCAAGCTTGCATGACTGCAAGCAGTTGCATACATATACTTGCATACTATTTAGTCTAAAATTATGAGAGTGGTTTTAAAACATTGACTTTTACAATGAGCAGATAAGAGTTTTGCACAAAAGGATGCTAATAATATTTATATCTTTCTTGTCATCCTTCAGTGGGATGACGTCTCAGCGCGTGTTCTGTCACATCACCCCCTGCCCCATCTCCGGTGTCCCTCTCATCCGTCCATCTGTGGGGTCCTGACGCCAGCAGGGGCTCATGAGACGCTTTGTATACTGTAAGGTGGTGTTGACCACCTCTCTGGTCTGGGTGCTAGTGGACGTCTTTCTGCTGCTCTACTTCAGCGAGTGTAACAAATGTGACAACAAGAAGGACCACTCGCTCCTGCCTGCACTCAGAGGTGAGTCTGACCGTTTAACAGAACACAAAGTTTTATTTTTTCCTGCAGGGATGCAGGTGTTTACTCATCAGACTTGCTATCTGTTGTGCACCTGTGCAGATGTGTTTGTATACTTACGTGGACACTTACTTTGTACAGTAGTAAGCATACAGCCAGTTTGAAAGGAATAGTTCAACCCAAAATTAAAACTCTGTCATCATTTACTCATCTCCCTGTCCCTCTAAACTGGTGAGACCTGCTTTCTTCCGTGAAACACAAAATGCCATGTTTTGCATATGTATTTTATACAACTAATGTCTGTAAGGGCAAATGCTAACCTTGCAATGCATCTGCAAGTTTGAATGTGCCAAACACAAACAACATTTCAGAGCTATGACACAGTTTTCAGTAAATGTTGATTTAAAGGGATAGTTCACCCCAAAATGAAAATTTGATGTTTACCTGCTTACCCCCAGGGCATCCAAGATGTAGGTGACTTTGTTTCTTCAGTAGAACACAAACAAATATTTTTAACTCAAACCATTGCAGTTTTTTTGTACTCTCAAAGATTTGGTAGCCATTCACTGCCATTATATGACTGACAGACTGCAACGGTTTGAGTTAAAAATCTTCGTTTGTGTTCTACTGAAGAAACAAAGTCACCTACATCTTGGATACCTTGGGGTAAGCAGATAAACATCAAATTTTAATTTTTGTGTGAACTATCCCTTTAAGAACAGGCTAACAGTAAAAATTTTAGTCTAACAGATATTGCCACAGTTCCCCAGTAAATCACAGTACATTATAACAGTTGTGAAATGTTATATTCAAATATGGAAATGATGCATTATCTATCATCATCATTTTCTTACATTTTGAAGAATGTTAGGAACAGTGGTTCACTTTTGTTGACTGTATACTGTATATTCTTCTTCTCTTTAAAAAAAAAAAAAAAAAAAAAAAAAAAAAAAAAAGTTTTTCATAACACAAGGGGTATTCATTGCTTTAACAGGTCAAATAATGTGTAAATATGGTTGTTAAATTAAGCCAGTTCTGTTTCTTTTCCTATATTCAAAATTAAGTGAGTCATTGTTTTCTGGTATCTTGTCTTTCTTGTCTCTTGAAGTGTGCTCACCAGCTGCTCATTTCTTAATGTTTAATCCCAACACTATAAGATCCTTGTCCTCACTTCAACGCTTTGCCTGATAAACAGGTTTAACTCACACCGTAAGCTGCTTTCAGGTTTAGACGTGGTCCACCAGCATCCATAATCACAGTATTTCTCTCAATCTTTGGAGCACAAGTACATCAAATGTCTTGTTATGAATTCATATTATGTGGTCTGCTTTTTGTCTTTAATAAAGTGGACAAACAGGAAGCCTGTGTCTCTCTGAAATACAATCTGTATCCATGCATACAGGATTTAATAATGGCAGGAAAGCTATTAGGGTATTAAACAGTCAGATGAGGTCTAAGCAGCCACAGTGCTGAAAGAGCAGGGGCTTAGAAGCACTGCAGTCTGTCAGCTATTTACGCTGGATCGTTTTTTATAAGTTTGAGACAGTTTGCAGATCTTTTCTTATTGGGGTTATTGCCACTTATAAGCTCAGCCCTGATGACGAGAGGTGGTTATCTAAAGGTTAAGGATCTAACAAAAAACTTGGAAGGTCAGTTTCAAGCAGGGAATTTATACATTTCAGCACATTTACAGTGCATGTACCAAAGTGCATTATAATGATTTTGGACCCATAATTGCTTGTTAATTATAACCTTTATGTCTTTGCCTGATTTCTTATTACATATTAATTCTACTGATTAGTAAGTTAATTATGGAGTTTGACTTTATTGGCTAGCAAATATTTTAGATATAAAATGTAATTGGCACAGTTTGTGAATCTTTCATTATTTTGACTAGTATTATAAATGTGGAAAATTCCACTCCCTCTGGCTTGTAATCAATATTTACAGTAATAATATTTCACAATTCAGAAGGCATAAGCATAGGTTTGATTCTGGTGGGGACATAAAAGCAGTCTCATTTTTGTATTTATGACAGTCGTCTGACCCCAGTTTTATGTCATCTAAATGCTTTATTCCAACACACATCCTAAATCCAACACACAAATCATTTATCAGTATGATTAACAGACAGTAATTACAGACAGTTACACTGCAAAATTGCAATGTAGCTTTCTGTAGTTCATATGATGAAATATCTATAAAAGCAATAATAATAATAAAAATTTGACCTAAATTAATCAGTTTTGTAATTACACTTTATTTTACTTAGTGTGTTTATAGTGTACTTACCCAAAAAAACAGAGCTGGGTTGTAACTGATTAGTTACATTTTAAAATACTTTTAATCAGACTACAGTTACTTTTTTATTGATTACATGATTACTTATTATTTACACAATAACAATAAATTATTCATAATTTCTCTCTAATTCCTCTTTTTTATCTTAAAATTTTACTTTCTAAAATAGGCTGCTGCTTATATACAGTCAGAAAGTCCAGTTTTGTCATTATTCAGGTGGTGACACAGCATTTGATCAATGGGTTTAAGAAGTGTTTCAACATCGCATCAACTACTGATGAAACACGTTCATTTTTATTTGAATTATCACTCAGTAGGTTATTTAACCATGTATTATTATGTGGTATTATACATTATACAGCAACATTACACGCTTACTAGAGTTAAAAAAAGTTAAATCATAATCAATGACTCCTTTAAATACCTCTAAGATTTTAAAATAATGTTTTAATAATTAAATATCACATTAGCATATTCATGGTTTTCTGACATTGGCTAATGGTCATAAGGCTTGCAGGTAAACTTTTTTTTTTTTTTTCATATTTTTAGTGTATTATTTTAATTGTTATTTTTAAATGATTTATTTTAATTTTACATTTATGACTTAATTACTTGTTTAAACTCAAAAATCCCCTGCAACTCCTTTTCTAACCCCAGTTTGGGAAACCTAGATTTAATATAAAGTTTAATGCACTTCATGTTGTTAATTACGATGAAAGGAATATGTTTTCTCACTCTTTGCATCATTATGGTAATGAGATTATCTTGTTTAAATCAATGTGAGAAAACAAGTTAGGTCAAAAGTAATCTAACAGTAATCTACATATAACCTAAAATGTGTAATGTAGTGGATTACGTTACTGATTGCAATTCGTGTCACATAATTTGGAATCAGTAATGGATTACAATTTGTTAGTAATCTACCCAGCTCTGCCAAAAAAAGTACTGGATAATAAAAGGTAACTACACAGGTTAAGATTAGGTTTAGGGGTAGGTACAGGGTTAGTACCTAGTAATTACCTAATTATTGTAATAGTTATAATAAGTACATAGTATGTATCATGGAACAGGACTATATAAGGTACTACCAAGGTGACTAATGATGAGAGGAAGTCATGTTTAAAAGAGATTTAACTTGAATTTTATAAGGCAATAGTCAAAATCTCTCATACATCAGCATCAGAGTACATATACATAATGTATGGAGAGCACTTACAGACAGAACGATTGGAGTGGGGGCTTCTTAATGATGCTGTACATCACTTTATTTTAATATTAAAAATGTAATGGACCAATGAAGATTCTCAAAGAAAACTCGCCCAGCACCCTACTGTTGAACTCAACTTTGATGTGCGTAGGTAAACAATGCACATACATTTTATGGATATTCCAGCTACCAGTTTACTTCATACATTTATTTCAACAATGCACTTCTTTAAAAGAGGGCAGTTTTCTTGCATA
This sequence comes from Labeo rohita, assembly GCF_022985175.1. Taxonomy (NCBI): domain Eukaryota; kingdom Metazoa; phylum Chordata; class Actinopteri; order Cypriniformes; family Cyprinidae; genus Labeo; species Labeo rohita. The sequence goes on along the minus strand of NC_066877.1, from coordinate 1,437,515 downwards.
TTTACTTTAACTTCAGATGCCACCAAAATTACAACAACATATACATTTTTTTCTTATTATTGCTACGGATGTCAGTAGTCGGTGGATATTGGTAGGGACATGCCCCTAACATCACTACAAAATGTGAGGTTGCTAAGGTGTCTTGAGTGTTTTCAGCTGGTTATGTGGATGTTCTAGTTGATGCAAAGACAAAACAGCAACCCAAGCTCATGAGGACAGTGTGCCTGTGGCATCATTTCGGCAAAATTATATTACATTGCTTCTTGCACATTGTGCGACAAGTATAACATCAAGTCAGTGGAGACAAAAGTGTGTTTAGTTTTATCAAAAATAGATGAATGTGAATCTGGCAAGGTTTTGCTTTGTGTAGCAAAAATAGATTCAGTCTTCTTGGACCTGCACTCCTGCTGTGTAGCACCACACTTCTTGCATATGCAGAATTCTATCTATTGGAGACAGATCTTCAAATATCCTATCTAGGAAAGATCATTTGGCTTGTAGTCTGTTTTTGGGCTTTGGGTTATTTTTAGCTTTACTATGCAGCCAATTGTTCTGTTGTTCTCTCGCTGAATGACTGTAGTAGATGTATCACTTAACAGCAGCCTTAAAGAGAGCAAAGAGGCTACTTTCAATATGGAGTGTTTTGCTAAATAAATACCGTACTGGGATCAATGCAGTAATGCAATGGAGAATTGTTGCTTCTCTGTCTTAATTGCCACATCATTAAGTATACATCACCCTCTTCCCAGACTGCATTTTAAACTGATGATTCAACACAGCTTTACATTCTAATAAAACAAAAGAAATGGTACTTAGTGGACATCAATTATGTAATGCTCTTTTATACATCTTTATGAATAACTGCAGGGAATCTCTTTTAAAAGATGGTTCCGTTAGACTCCGTTCCAAAACGTAATGAGCTGCCTATCTGCAGTTCCTTTCTAAGGCAGCTTCCTAAAGGCTGGAATACGCTATGCAACTTTTGCCAAGACTTTTGCCGTGATTTGCAGTTTGGAGGAGTCAGTGCTAGTTGCTCAAAGTTATTTCTCAGACTGTGCAGATTTTGCACAGTCTGAGATTTCACAAAAAAACATGTAATGTATGATATGTAAAGTCTTAGACCTCATGGCATTCGGAACCCATAAGACCTTTGTTCATCTTCAGAGCACAAATTATGTGATATTTTTGATGAAATCCAAGAGCTTTCTGACCCTGCATAGACAGCAAAATAAGTGACACATTTAAGGCCAAAAAAGGCAGTAAGGACATTGGTAAAATAGTCCATGTGACATCAATGGTTGAACCGTAATGTTATGAAGCTAAGAGAATACTTTTTATGCGTAAAGAAAACAAAAATAATATTGCTGCTTGTTTACGAGAGTACCACGATGCATGCCTGTGCATTCCTCTGCTTGTAAACAAGGTGCAGCGAATCCGGGTTCTACGTCAAAATGCCGGCTCCTGCGTCAATAGCACCACATGTATTCGTCGTGGTAATCTCATGAATGCACGCTGAAGAATGACACGGAAGAGAATGGTTAACAACGATGTGAGGGTGAGTAATTAATGACAGAATTTTCATTTTTGGGTGAACTATGTCTTTTTGGGGCATTAAATAATGGCACAGTCACCTTGTGTGATTTATTTAAATGCTGTCCTCCTATAAATTATGCAAATTCAGAAAGTGTTTGATGTTTAGTGTTTTATAATATGTGTCCATTCATCTAGTGTTTTCCAGCCTTAACTCAATCTTAACCTTAATAGCTTATTGACTTGGAACTTTCTTCCACTATATCTGATATCTTAGATCAATTTATAATTACTATTATTGGTAGCAGTATTATTAATAACATGATGCAGTACACATTGTCTTCAAGCATTGCTGCCTTGAAATTTGTCCAAAACATGGTGGCTGTTGCATTGGGATTGTGACTGATGCCTTAAAATACTGCTTACAGAGGCAGCTCAGTAGGTTTTGGAGCGGAGCGAGTGTCCATAATGGGACAATGCTTCCAGATTTATTTCAATGACATGATATTATGGGCTGTCCTTGTGCCCAAATGGATGCTATTTTTGGACTAAGCAGCTAAGTAAGACAGCAGTGTATGAGGGTATATCAAATCCCCCGGTGTTCTGCTTTGAAATACTGTGAAGGTTGAAGAGAGACGTTAAGAAGCAGTGTTGCAGAGTTTCAATTTTGCCGTTATTGTCAGAGACCTTGATGAGTTGCTCTTTGTCATACTGCAGTCACAGCACTCCCTCATATGTTGGTGTGTTTTGCTGCACACTATATCATGTGCAGTTCTCAGTCAGTATGCATAAAGCAGGGTAATCTTGCCTAAACTTGCTCTCGCAAAACTAGGTTCACCCTGACCTCATAACAGAGAAACCCATCAAATCAAACAAGCCATTAATGTGGCCTGTGGTTGGCTGTGAGAGGTTTGAATTGAACCCTCTTAACCTTGTCAGCTGCAGATGATCCTATGGCTCTGGGAGAACTCAGACTGTAGGTTTATAGAGGGAGACGGTAATAAATATAGGGGACGGAGAACAATCTCTAATAATGTTATATAATAAAAGTCTCTTAGATCCCATCCTAGCATTGTGATGGTGAGTTTTGCAAGGGCAAAATCAGTTACATTTTCTTCAAGAAATCTTATCTGTTGGTGATTTAAATGATTAATTTGTTCTTTCGTTTATTTTTATAAATGTTATTTCCTAAACTGGCAGTCTGTAGAAGCTTGAAAGTCCTTGAGATGAGTCCTTGTAGACGTGTGCTACTTTAGTATTTTAGAAGTGCATCATTAGTACGATAGGGCAAATGTAGGCTTAACCCTATAAAGCCAACTGTATTATGTTTAAAAAATATATATATATCAGCATTGCCATCAAATTGCATATTTTTGCTCACCTTGAACCTATGACACAACAAAAGATTTTTGGACTATTATTACAAATATGAGACTTCACAGTCCTTTCTTTCTATGTCAGTTATAAATTGTTTCAGATGAGGATTACTAACGTTACATTTACTGATGAGGAGTAAAACAACTTATGATTAAAAAATGTTGATTGTGTTTTTGCCTGACAGTGTTCATCTTTATTTGCTTGCTGTCTTTGTAGTATCTGTTTGATAACAGTGTTAAGTCAAATTCCAAGGACAGAAAGTGTCTGTGCTGACAGATCCTATAACATGGATCAATGGTTCAGAACACTGCTGCCAGTTTACACGGGTTTTTGCTGCAGCTGAAAATCTCTTTTGTCTTTAGTTCAAACAACACCACACAGGTGTCAGAGATCTGTGTGCCATTTGGACTGTTTATGTTTGTTTTTCCCGTTGTGCCCATATTTGGTTCTTCCTGTCCTCATTTTGTCCTGATTAGTTAATTTGCTCCACCTGTCTGTGTCTTAATCACCACCCTTTATAAGTTGTTCTCAGTTCTGTTTCTGTGGTCTGATCTCAAGGTTATTTTGGTTGTGTGTTCTCCTGCCCTTGTTGGAATTACCAGTTTGGATTTGATTAAAGATTCCTGTTAGTGTTAATCTCGTCTTTGTGCGTTTCCTTGCCACACCCAACCGTGACAACAGGTATATCAGTCAAATGGGCAGTGTGTTGTAGTGCTTTTCAGACCTTCATTTTAATTTGTTTTATTATTATTATTATTATTATTATTATTATTATTATTCATCTTAAGATTATTTATATATTCATAATTCATTTATTCATATTCATTTATAGTATAGTAATTTTAATTTAATTAATACTTAATTCAACATGCAACCAGTCTCATTTCCATATGTGAAGTAAATTGCAAATATTAACTTCCAAGTGAAACAGGTTGCTCAACAAGAAATAATTACATTTTAATACATTGGGAATTTTTAACATTTTATACACTTGGAATTAATCAAATGGCTGAAAATGAATGTCTGTATGACAGGTGGTTGGAGAAGGGTTTGTAACGTCAGCTGAAATAGAATTGCACATTACACCTTTTTTGATGTCAAAGCTGACACTTTTCTAACAAACCGAAATGAGAGAAAGTGTTTGTAATAAATATATGGGTGCATGGTTTAAAAAGAGTACTATGCAATTGTTATAAATACTCTGCACTGAGTGTCATCCTGCTTTCTGTGTTCCAGCGGTGATGTCCCGCACCCATGAGGCTCCAGGAGAAATGGGGAAGGCTGTGATAATTCCCAAAGAAGAGCAGGAGAAGATGAAAGAGCTCTTTAAAATCAATCAGTTCAACCTGATGGCCAGTGACATGATTGCACTCAACAGGAGTCTACCAGATGTCAGGCTGGACGGGTGAGTGTGTGTGTATTTCTGTTTAGACAGATGCTCCATGATCACATTAATGACACTATTCACAGGATCCAATCAGCAGCCACGGCAATCTCAACAACACATAAGCATTTATTAGAAAGACAATAAGAAACACAAACAAAATATACTTTTTTTATTTAAGCAATAATTTGTTATCCTCATAGAGAAAACTAAAACAAAGTACTAATGGTTCTGTGGCTAGCATTTTCTGTATTTATGGGATAAATATCATGTGTGGTTAGAAATTAATGGTTAAATTTTCCATCAGCCCCATTACTCTGTTTAAATTAGAAACTTAAATTTTCACATGAGAATCCCTGTTCTCATGGGAAATAAATGTGCCTCAAGGACCAGTTTCAGTAAAAATGCAATTTTTAGCTGATTTTTTTTTTTTACCTCTCAGGAGCCCAATGGATCACAGACTTTTTTTTTTTTTTTTTTTTACATGCTTGCTAAAGGTGTTTCTGTAAAAGTGTGCTGGTCAGCTGTTTTGAACCGGTAAAAAGAACTCCAGACAAACTTTGCTGTAGCCAGATTTTGTTTAAAATTATGTCACACCTGTTACATAAATACTTAATACTGAAAATACTTGTGCTTATATATCAGGGCCTTATGAATGTCATTTCAACTTCACAGATGTTATGATAAATGCAAGGTATTGTTTTACAAGCTGCTATTCTGTCTAGAAAGTGATTTAGTTTGCATCGTATCCACAGTAAAAGCAGCAGGCTAAAGAAGGTTGAAGAACACAAACACACATACACCCACACACACAAAGTTTATATTTTCTGACTCTTATGAATGCAGTATGGTATTTGTCGTTGCAGTGGTACAAGTTTTGTGGTTTTTACAGACATGTTTGAAAGCTACTGTAGCAATTTCTCTAGGAGAAGGGCAAGACTATGAACTGACAATTTGTTAGTTGTGTTGGTGTTAGTTGAGTGTTGTTCTTAGTTGAGCTAATGTATTACAGACGAGTATCAATCACAAATGCACAAGCCCAGCACAAGTTTTATTGTGAGATGACAGAATAAGGAAAAACATGAAAGTCTGGATTTATTCTCCGGTCAATACATCCATTTAAAATATGGAAAGCATTTGTCTGTCTGTCCATTAATGAGAATTTAGACTGAAATGAATTGTATTTTAAATAAAATTTCACAAGAATAGGTGGTAAAGATTAAAACATACTCTTTAGTTACTGTCTCAGAGAATAAGGTCTTTGTTTATGCAATCTATAGAGCCATTCGAGTTACATAATGAAATCCCAGAGAGCGGTTAGAGCAAAACATGCCACATTCATCTGGTGTGTTTGAGTTATGCCACCATTCAGCACACTGAAGGCCATAACCCGTTTCTTCCCTCCCTGCATTCACTGATGTGTTTCTCTTGGAAGAAACAGTTACTTTGCATTTTACCAAAAACCTGGTATTTCCTTCCATGTCTTCTAATTTGTTTTAATGCTGAATGCTTTGAGGCAGTTTTAAAGCCTTGAGGAAATGGTTTGTGTGACAGTTAAATGCTTCAGTTAACTCCACTATAAAAGCAACTAGATTTCCTGAATGTGTTGCTTGTGTGTTATAGATGGTAAGTACTGTAGGTGGTAAAGACCCCACCTCCAAGTCCAGATATCCTGGTATTTACATATAGTATGACTCAGTATTTTAAATCTTTAATTTAAATCTATGAAATATTTTTACCATTTTTGATCCACCAGGCAAAATCAATGATATGACCTGGATGACAAAACTGTTAAAAATGTCAGTTACAAAAGTAGCCAACAAGCTGCATGATTTAGGGAAACATTTATGTACATATATCACAGTTACATGCTTAAGCTTAATACTTTGGAGTTTTGGTTTTTTTTTTTTCAAATCACTAACCACAGCTATGAGCAATAGTATTAGTGGTGTTTCCCTACTGCAAACACTACTAAGGAGTATTTTAGATAGACAGACAGATAGATAGATAGACAGATAGATAGATAGATTAAAAAATAGAACAATTTGGGGTGAGATTAAATAAATTTGTCTCCCAGAGAAACAACATTGGTGTAATATTGCTGTAAAAACCCATCAGCGCTATTATTTGTACCATTCACTCACTGTTTATAGCAGAAATCTCCTGTGGCTCTCAGTTGGGTGATATTCATAGTGAGATGCAGCATGCCGTCATCTGTAATGTGCCTCCAGTTTGTGCCCTTTTGCCCTCATCCTGTCTGTACACACAAAGAGAAGCAGAGCTATAAACCTCCTTCTCTGCTGCTCATTGATCCCCCCTATCTCTTTTCATTCCCTCTGCCATTCTCTGTTTTTTCAGCTCACTCTATCTTCAGTGCAGCTTCATGCTTTATTTAGGATCTCCTAGTGACATTCAGCTGCTAGCCACTGATAAAATAAATATCACCTCAAGATAAAGATTTTCACAAAAATGGGTACACATGCTAAGTTTCACATAATCCGCAAAACAGTCATTAGGATTGTCCATTTTTAAGCACTGAAATTTGATTGGCTGCTCGTTGGTCCTATTAGAGGATATGTTAGGATGTCCACTAAAGGAGATGCATACTCATTTTTTAATTTAATGGATTATTTGACTGGAATTTGATAGAAGCTGGTGTGTGTCCCCAAATTTTCTTCTTGTCTGTGTGTATCAAGTATTTGTATGGCTGTCGGTGCCAGTAGCCTTGTGGGCAACGCGTGTCCCGTGTTCAATCCTGACACGAGGACCTTTCCTAATCCCGTCCCCTATCTCTCTCTCCCACTTCAGTTCCTGTCAGTCTGTCAGTTCTGATCTGTCCTAATAAAGGCAAAAAATCTTTAAAAAAGTATTTGTATGGTTCTAAATAATAAGAAATAGACTGATTTATAAAAAGACTGTCTGCTTCAAGTTTTAATCAAGAAGAATATCATTGCTGAAGAGTTGATTTTATGCTTGTGTGGTTCAATCAATATTTGAAAGTAATGGACAGAAATCAGTGTTGAATCAGTATCAGAGTTCAACAGTTATTGAATGTTGTATTGATGATCTTTGCAAATTGGGACAAATGTGCCTTGAAAACAGTGCACAAAATGAGGCCATAATGGTGTTTTCAATCACCCGCATACATACAGAACACCCACAATAAGCCATATATACCATATAGCATTTCGACTACTTGATCATTAATGTTGTTGCAGAATGTGCACTGTTATCGCTTAGTGATATATTTAAAATTAGATATATGGTACATCCAGTTAACAAACTATCAAATCTCTTGATTGTTCATAGTGTTATGTAATTTATATTATTGTCCAGCTCTAATTTGCTAAATGTGACTATATGTTATTAAGATATTACGATATAATAAACATTAACATCATGGTTCTCTGCAAAGCAAAAATAATTTTTTTTTTTACAAATTTTATCATACAAATTCTGTTTTTATGTGTTCCTTAGCTGTAAAACGAAGACATACCCTGACGACCTTCCAAACACCAGCATTGTGATTGTGTTTCATAACGAAGCATGGAGTACACTTCTAAGAACCATACACAGCGCAATAAACCGCTCGCCCAGGCACCTGCTGCTCGAGATACTGCTGGTGGATGATGCCAGCGAAAGAGGTCCTAATCAAATAATTTCAATAACTGATCATTTTAATTACTTTCCATGTTGTGTTATTCCTTCAGTATCACAATACCTGTTAATAGCAAAATATCTCCAGTCTCATGTTAATCTTGGCAATATATTTTCTCATAAGTTTTTTTTAGTCCATAAATGACTTTCAGATTTTCAGAGACCAGAGTGGGAAAACATTAAAATAATATAATAATATGAAGCTGGCCACCATAATCTCATCTGTGTAGATGACCCCTGCTTTTACTGATTGGTTAATTGATTAATTGCAGATTTTCTAAAGAAAAAACTAGAGGATTATGTTGCGACTCTGGAGGTTCCAGTGCGAATTTTGAGGATGGAACAGCGATCCGGTTTGATTCGAGCACGGCTAAGAGGGGCGGCCGCTACACGGGGACAGGTCATCACCTTCCTGGATGCCCACTGTGAGTGCACTATAGGGTGGCTAGAGCCACTGCTGGCCCGCATCAAAGAGGACAGGTGAGTGTGCTTGACTGTGTGTACACAATATATTCCTGAGCCCCGAACTATATATTTTATAGACTTGAGAATGTTTACAAGACATCTTATTTTTGCATTTCCTTTCTCATAGTATTTACCATAAGAAGAACTAAATATAGTTAATAACAGAAAAAATATACTGTGGATCAGTGGTTCTGCCTTTTTGACTCCAAGGCCCCCTATTGTCAAAGACAATATTCTAAGACTGGCATTATGATTTTATTTATACAAGAATTGGCCATATATTAAAATAATTGTCAAGTCAAGTCAAGTCACCTTTATTTATATACCGCCTTTAACAATACAGAATTGTGACAAGGCGGCTGTACAGTATTAAATAGGAAACAGTACATCAAGGCAAACCAAAGGCAACATTAAACACTCACATTATAGGTAAAGGTAGTTAATCAAAAACAATAAAATAAAATGCAATATTGTGTTAAGAGAAAGTGTCCCCAACTAAGCAAGCCAGAGGCGACAGCGGCAAGGAACCAAAACTCCATCGGTGACAAATGGAGAAAAAAACCTTGGGAGAAACCAGGCTCAGTCGGGGGCCAGTTCTCCTCTGGCCAAAGTTCCCGTGGTCTTGTGCCGACAGCCGTCTAGGTGATGTGGTCTTTAATGTGGATCCGTCTCTGGGGCTCATCTAGTTGATGTGGACTCCGCTGACATTCAGGGCTGTAGAGGTCGTCTCTAGGTGCTGATCCACCGTCTGGGCTGGGTTCGGACTGGATCCGGGGGACTGCAGTGACCATCTGATCTGGATACGGACTGGATCTGGTGGTTAATGTGACCTCGGAATAAGAGAGAAACAGACTAATATTAGCGTAGATGCCATTCTTCTGACGATGCACCGAGTACATCGGGTGTTATGGGAAGTGTTCCCGGTTCCGGTTGACCTAATTAGTGCAGCCTAACAATCCTTTAACGGATTTGAATTATAAGAATGTGGATTTGTTATGTGTAAGCAAGGTTAAAGAGATGTGTCTTTAATCTAGATTTAAACTGACAGAGTGTGTCTGCGTCCCGAACATTGTAGGGTAGATTGTTCCAGAGTTTGGGTGCTAAATAAGAAAAAGATCTGCCGCCCCGCGGTTGATTTTGATATTCTCGGTATTATCAAATTGCCAGAGTTTTGAGAACGCAGTGGACGTGAGGGACTATAATGCGATAAGAGCTCACTCAGGTACTGGGGAGCTAAACCATTCAGGGCTTTATAAGTAATTAGCAAGATTTTAAAATCTATACGATGTTTAATAGGGAGCCAGTGCAGTGTAGACAGAACCGGGCTAATATGATCATACTTTTTGGTTCTAGTAAGAACTCTAGCTGCTGCATTTTGGACCAGCTGGAGTTTGTTTATTAAGCGAGCAGAACAACCACCCAATAAAGCATTACAATAATCTAACCGTGAGGTCATAAACGCATGAATTAATGTTTCAGCAATTGTAAGTAATTCAGTCCCATTTCCAGAGTTTACACATTTTTATTATGATTTATTTTATTTACTTGACTTTTTCAGTCATTTGGGATTATAGTGTTATAGTATTTTTTTTAATTTATGTAAATTTAAAATGGAAGTAGTTGAGGGAATGAATTACAAGAAAAATCTGATGTCAGCTTGCATCTTGATTTTTTTTTTTTTTTTTTTTTTTTTTTTTTTTTTAGCTATTTTAGCTTTTTTAAAAAATTGTTTTGTCTAATTTTATATTATTTTAAGCCATTTTGCACTCCAGGTTAACAAAACTGCATCACTACCAAGATACTTACACATGCAGTGGTGATGTTATCTGTGATTTAATGTAGCAAAAATTGTGAAAGTGTTTGGGTAAATTTTGGGATGTTTAGGTGAAACTCTGCAGAAACATTTATGCACTGTTAAATTAAAGCCAGTTTTCGACTTAATAAACTTCCTCTACTGCTTATACATTGCTTTGAATGCTTACTTTTCCAGCTGCTTTGGTTCATGGTTCCTCAAAGTATAATCCTGTTATCCGTCAGTAAGTGTGACGTGTCCTCCATTTGTAAAGGGATCTTTATTACGTTCACACAGATTCAGGTACAGAACACAGATTGGGAATTACATTACTAAGAATATCTTGTTACTCTTACAAGCACACTTATGTTCTTAGTCTCAGTCTGCCTCATGCTCAGGTGCATCTGTGCTTTGATACAGGAAACCTATATCTGTGAGAGTATGTGCTTTGTGGTGCATGCTTTAAGGATTTTTATTTCCCCATCTGGCTGAATCAAGGAGCAGTAAGGGATACGTTGGTCATTTAGATGTGTATAGCATTATGCAGTCCATGTATTGAGTTTGTATTGATCAGAATTGTCTAGTGGTGCTGAAGCTGGAGGTGTTTATCCAATTAACATTCTGGAAGCATGAGCTACATTGTGGACTGTTTCTATTTTCCACTGGGCATTACTGCAAAATAAACCCAGACAAGTTCACCTGATGCACAGCCATTTTGGGCCGTTATAGAGTTAAATGAGTTGTAAGTGTATTAACTAGCTAAAGCTTCTCATTTAAACCTGAAATTCACCCGAATCCAGGATCTTAGGATGGTATGACAATTTGATTTGTCCCCCCACCCCACCACTTTTTCATTGGACAAGTTTGTTCATGTTGACATTTTCACTGTACGTATCCACAAGTTTCCTACGCCCCATGAGCCCTTGCGTCAGAAGTGGGAGCGTCTTCCGGTTCGAAGTAAACAAGCGGGACGTAACACTCATTTATTCAACAGCTGTCAGTAGTGACGGGCAAATGAAGCCTCGTAAAACAGCGAGATGTTTCAGGAAAAGATTCAAAGCTTTAGGTGTGTTGAAAACAGTGCAAGAATAATAAATAAAGCAGCCAGAAGCATGTGAAAGAAACACCGTTGGACGAAACATGCACCACACATTTCACAGATTGACTTATGTTACGTGCACAAATGTAAGTCTAACAGTGTGTATTTTTGTTGAATTTCTGTCTCCGATAAATTAATTTACTCAAACTGTTATATATAAATATATCTATATGATGTAATAGAAGAATAATGTACACATGAAGTTCATATGGCAAATATTTATTTTTTCTGAAATAATTTGTATTTTTAATATTACTTATATGACTGGGTATTTAAAAAATCTAAATGAATGAGTAAGATCTGGGGGTTTGAACTGACAGTGAATCTCGCATGGGACTGGAGAGAAAGTGAGGCTTCAGTTGTCACTGGTTTCTTGATTTCTACATTAACAACACAAGCCTCGAATCGAGGCTTCATCTGGCACACCCCTTAACACAAGCTCTGATGCCTCGGTTCAAATGTCACATTACTAGTTAAGTCATTCAAGATTTAGTGATCCAAACTTTCTAACGATGTGGGAGCACAGTTTCGAACAACACATGTCCCTGAGCACCGTAATGACATCTCTCATAAAGATTTGCAGCTTTACAAGGTAAACAATAATCTGAAAAACACTTTACCTCTCTTTAATTAGCACACAAAATACCATTGGTACTACTATTGCCACCTAACCGAAAATTGTACCCACGTTCTTTTTTACAGTAGCACTCCTCAGAAACAGGTAGATAAATCTTTCAAATTCAGTGAGACAAAATAAACATAATCTAGACATGACGTATTCAGAAAAGTAACAATGAGCTCAAAGCAGCAAAAAATCAGTGCAGAAATCAGTTTTCTTTCTTTCTTTCTTTCTTTAAAAAATTCAATGCAATACCACTGTTTCACCACTAGATGCCTGTTTTGCCATATTTATACAGGGGTGCACAATCCCTAGTTGCTTAGAATTGTGTTTTCAGACACAGTGTTTTACACAATTTTTTTTTATTATTTTATTAAGTTTTTATTAACATGTTTTTATTAAGTTCTGTGAATATAATGTAAATAATGTAAATAATACTCAACTAATTGTCAGTTAATGTTTATTGCATGATATTGTTCGATTAATATAAGGTCTCCTTACTGTGACAATATTGTCAATTCAGTTTAATTAGATTTTTGCAGTAGAGTGGTTTGGGTGACAATAGAATAGAATAGAATAGAATAGAATAGAATAGAATAAAACAGGAAAAATAGTATTACACTAGACTTTCTCACCCCTTCATTTCTAAAGTGATGGCTGTGCCCCTGTCTTAAAGTAAACCAAAAAAGCATGTGTTTTATTTGGCAGAGAGGGAAGGTTTAAACTATTCTCTTTTTTCCCTTCATTTTTTTTCTTAGCTTTCTCATGTTTTGTTTGTAATGATTATTTGTATATGGCTGTAATTTAATATAAAAAAGAAGTAATTCTTGTCAAAATACCCGGTTTTCCACTGCAACACTTGTGTGAAGGTGAATGGGTTATTTTTGTTTGTCATTCTAGGAGGGCTGTGGTCTGTCCAATCATTGATGTCATCAGTGATGAGACATTCGAGTACATGGCCGGCTCAGATATGACCTATGGGGGATTCAACTGGAAACTCAACTTCAGATGGTATCCAGTTCCACAGAGAGAGATGGACCGACGCAAGGGAGACAGAACCCTTCCTGTTAGGTAATAAAATGAGTTTTATTTATGTAAATGATGTACAGTATTCTGTTAATTATTCACAAATGGCACTGAGAATGAACCATGAAATCTTCTGTGCTATATTGTTTCTTTCACACACATACACCGTTCATTACAGTGTTAAAGACATAGAGGCTTTGTTCCAAATAATTCAAAACCTTTACATAATGGCTGATTTTTCTTGGTTAATTGAGCAGACAGAATGTGATGTAGGCGGCACAATGGTTTAGTTGTTGTCACTGCAGCACTGCCAGTTACATTATCATTAAGATGCGAATCTCGCATCTAATATTGTTAAATGTTTAAATCAGTTCTTTCATTAGCCTGATAATTTTTAAGGGATGTTTTAAACTGAACTAATTTTACTTTTCATTTGTCTTTTTTAAACATGAAATGCAAAGCCAATGCATTTGTCAGTGTAAAAAAAACAACTGATGTTCAAGTGATCATTCAAATGATGTTCCCTGTAAAAAATAAAAAACACAATTTGTTGAGTCAGTTTAAAATAATTTGTAAACTGGCTGCCTTAAAATTTTAAGTTCAGTCAACTAAAATACGTTTATTTAACTTGAAATGTAACAACTTAGATATTTGTGTTTGCTAAACTTAACAGATGGGTAAGTAACCCAGCTGCCTTTTAATTTTTAGTTGATTCAACTCAAATATCTAAGTTGTCACTTAGTATAATTTAACATTTCAAGTTGAACAAACTTTTTTTGAGTTGACTGAACTTAAAATTTCAAGGCAGCCAGGTTACAAATTATTTTAAGTTGACCCAACAAATTGTTTTTTACAGTGTTGGTGGGTTTCCTACTATGAACTGCTTGCTTCAGGTCCTTACACAGAATTTCAGTTGGATTAATGTATAGACTTTGATTTGGCCATTCCAAAACATTAACATTGCTCTTCTTTAACCATTCTTTGGTAGAATAACTTCTCGGACAGTCCTGACATTTTTCTTTAGAATTTGCTGGTATAATTCAGAATTCATTGTTCCATCAATGTTGGCAAGCCGTCCTGGCCCAGATGCAGCAAAACAGGCCCAAACCATGATACTACCACCACCATGTTTCACAGATGGGATAAGGTTCTTATGCTGGAATGCTGTTTTTTTCTTTGTTCAAACATAACGCTTCTCATTTAATCCAAAAAGTTCTATTTTTGCTTCATCAGTCCGTCTAACCTTTCTCCAGTAGTCCTCTGGCTTGTCCACATGATCTTTAGCAAACTGCAGATGTTCTTTTTGGAGAGAAGTGGCTTTCTTCTTGCAACTCTGCCATGCATACTATCATTGTTCAGTGTTCTACTGATGGTGAGCTCATGAACATTAACATTAGCCAGTGTGAGAAAGGCCTTTAGTTGCTTAGAAGTTACCCTGGGGTCCTTCACAACCTTGCAAACTATTACATGTCTTGTTTTTGGATTGATTTCTGTTGGTCAGCCACTCCTAGGTAGTGTAACAATGGTCTTGAATTTCCTTGACGGGGTGACGATGATAGTTAGGGGGGAGGCAGCCGACTCGTCACAGTACACAATCTGTCTGACTGTGGATTTGTGAAGTCCAAACTCTTTAGAGATTGTTTTGTAAACTTTTCCAGTCTGATGAGCAACAACAACTCTTTTTCTGAGATCCTCAGAGATCTTCTTTGTTCCTGCCATGATTCACTTTCACAAACATGATTAGACTTTGATAGATCCCTGTTCTTTAAATAAACCTGATAGTCATCTCGCTGTTTGAAAACACCCCTGAACAGATGGACTATAGTTTTACCTTTAAATTATCTGCTAATCTTAGAGATTCACATACTTTTGCCACTTACATTTTCCACAATTACATTTTCCTGAATAAATAAATGACACTATATATAGATATATATCTCATTTGTTTGATTTGGTTCTTTTTGTCAATTTTCAGAACTGATAAAAACATTTTGATTTATATTAATGCACTGGGTATAAGAACTGATTGGTGGTATTTTTGTTCACTGATAAAATTGTGACCGTTTCTGATCTTAGAGATGAGGGGCAGTCATGGCCTAATCATTAGAGAGGTCTAATGGTTAAATCTAATAGTTAAATAGATTAAACATCACTGTTTAGCACTGAACGGGCGAGCATTTTTAGCTGCAGTGTTGAACTGATTCGCCATTGAGAGTCTCTGTATTATCATGTCTTCTCATGCATTTGTCTTCTGTGGATGAGCGGTCTTTCTGGGGGTCTTGCATTAATTATTGTCATTGTAAACCTGTGAGAAATCACAGACTTGGAATGATAATTTTTTAATAGTTTTTCTAAACATGTCATCCCTTTGGCCTTCATCTGGACAACTTCCTTTTTTCAGTCACCTTAGAGCCATCTTGCTATCTCTGCAAGCAGTTAAATTTAAAGCAGTTAAATAGGGTTTTTCATATAATAAAGGAATTAGCACCAAGTGCCCGATTAACACCAATAACTTGGAGGCATCTATAACTGTTCTCTTATTTTGAGCGGAGTTCTTTTTTCAAATATCTAATAAAAGTTTTTATACTTTGCTTCACAATACAAAAAACTGCCCTTCTACTCCTGTTAGAATACCTTCAAATAGAACTAAGCAGTGACCTTGAAAGTTAGGAAATTATAGGTTGTTCTCTAATTTTAATCTCCTCTGTGGATATATATCTATACATTATATTCAAGGTCATTTGATTGATATTTATCAATCCTTATTGATGTATCATTACACCCCTATAAAGGATTCTCCTACACAGATTACAGTGGTTCACATCACTTAACCTAGCTATTGATGGTTGATACATATATATGTATATAAAAAACATGTTTAATGCTGAAGTTTTGTTTGAATCTTTTCCACAGAACTCCCACAATGGCAGGAGGTCTGTTCTCTATTGACAGAACTTATTTTGAAGAGATTGGCACCTATGATTCAGGCATGGACATATGGGGAGGGGAAAATCTAGAGATGTCTTTTAGGGTGAGAGCTCCACAATAGTTGAAAAAAAAAAAAAAAAAAAAAGAAAAAAAAAAAAACTGCAGTGCGTATCACGTAATGATAATGTTCTGCCATATTATATTCATAAATACACTCTGGAATGCTCTTTTTATTGTATGTGGCCAAGTTTTAAAGGTCCTTGTTGATTCTGATTTCATTTGTATGTGTGAAAATAGATCTGGCAGTGTGGAGGATCTCTAGAGATAGTCACATGCTCTCATGTCGGACATGTGTTCCGGAAGGCCACACCATACAGCTTCCCTGGTGGAACTGGTCAGGTGATCAACAAGAACAACAGACGATTGGCTGAAGTCTGGATGGATGAGTTCAAAGATTTCTTCTACATCATCTCACCAGGTAATATTCAACAGGAAATCTGTAATTAACACTTCACTTACTGAGATGGTCCATCACATTATCTTTGGAGCTGTAATTGTGGTTGTTATGACTACTTTCAAGCAAATCTTTGTAACTAAATATAACGTAGGGTGAAAGTGAAATTTAAATGATGCCACAATTGTACCAAGCCAGTTTTTAAGCTCTAGTGAACTGGTGAATGCGGAATATGTCTCATTAAAGCGATAACCATGTTCTCACAGGTCTTCATTAGTGTCACAATGAGGTATGGTCGTCTTTACAGAGATGCAGGGTTTTCTATAAATAGCATGTTGATTTGCATCTGTGGTCATGGTTGTTTTGAAAGGCTGCAATTATCTTATCGTTTGGCCTCCTGGACCATTGCTGTGATCTGTCATTTGCCGCCTTTATCTCTGCTTATGCAGGCAATAGGGAGTTGTAGCACACTAAATTTCTTCAAATCCAGTTCGACACATCCTCTTGTCTTCCTGTTTCCTTTTTGTACCTTTTCTTCTTCTCTTTCAGTGGCTCACGTTAAATATGCTTGTAAAAAACACAATTTAACTTTCTTTTAGTAGCTATTTCAGAAATAATATACTTTAAAATAATATAGTCAAATGTGAACTAAATGTAATGTTTTCGAACACTTATTGCATGTTATTTGTTGAAAATGTATTATAGTTTAAATTAATTTTAAATGCGGTTAGTTAAACCCAAGAGATTTAGTGTTTTGATCCACTTGAGTAGGACTTGAGTACATCTTTATATGTAGTTTCATATTTACTTACATATGTTCAGGTTTAGTTTCTCTCAAGGTCTGAAATGAACATTTACCAAGCCAACCAATTTAATATGTATAATATATGTATAATATAATTTGTATAGTAATTTAAATGAAAGTAATGCAAAAAAAAAAAAAAAAAAAAAAAAATTTTTTTAGTTTTTTAATTCTCTTAATTCTCTCACCCTTTACAGCAAGACATATTTTGTTGCACACTGGCTACACACATTGTGTTCCACAGCCTTTCCAGTGAATTTTTTTTTTTTTTTTTTTTTTTTTTTTTTTTTCTCCTACAAAGGACAGTTTTCCTTTTATTCCTACCACGAAACATCAATATTTAATCCCCATTCAACTTTAAGAGCCGTTACTGTTCCACATCCCCCTAAAACAGTTTTACATCCATCTGTCTTGCTCATATTTGCTGATACAGACTTTTTCATGACAGTCCGCAAGCAGTTCTGCTGGCGCAGATCAGCGGTACAGATATTTCACCCTGATGAGAGATATTCCATCTTTTATTCATACCTGGTATTGTGTTAAGTGTCTGAGTTCTGCTCCGCTGCTCACGTATTCATGAAGGTTCTGCTTTTCTTATCTGCATCTCGCCCCTAGGGAGACCTGGGAAATGTAGTGCTATAGTGGGGTTAGAAAGCCTCAGTATCCTGCACAAGGACAATAATGAGATTAGCCTTTACTGAAACCACTGTCAGTTCACTTGAGAGGGAAAGATTCAGGAGTAACTCTGCGGTAATGTGGAGCACAGGAGGGGGACTGTTCCTGGAAAAACGTCCCAGTGGTGCTGTGTTGTGTGGACTGAAGTGTGTGTGTGTGTGTGTGTGTGTGTGTGTGTCTGTATGATGAATAAATAGTGTGGTCTGGTATGCCAAGAGTCTAGGGCAGTGACTGTTCTGGAGAGAAAAACTGTTTTTTTTTTTTTTTTATAAAGAGATTTGTGGCACAACAGAAGGGAGTTCTTCCACATATAAAGGAATAATCCACCCCACAAAGTTCTGTCATCATTTAACTACTTGAAAGCATTTCAAATGTTCAAAACTTTCTGTATTCAGTGCAGATGTTTAGAACAATATTCACACTAGACATCTTTTGTGTAAAATCTTCTAGTCCAAAGATCTGTACCTGTCATGATCCATCCAGAATCACGTTTTGACTGAACCTGGCATGCATAAATACATTTTTAAAAAGGAAGCCTGACACGAGACAGACCTGATAAAATTAGATGGCAATTTTCCCAAACCTGGCAGTGACATTTGCACAGTCTGCAGCCCTGCATGCCAGTGGCAAGTGGAGACATTTTCAACTAGGTTTCTTCCTAAATTATTTGTAGATGAAATTTATTCTCTGATTCTTTTTTCGTAACATTGATTTTAAATACGTTTTTGACCCATATTGCCAGATAATGTAATGTTTTTATTAATGTAATGGTTTTTTTTTTGCATTTAGACTTTTTTTGTTTCTGTATTCGTTATCTGGCAACAGTATGCTACATTATTTTTCTGCTCTGTCTTATGTTGCACCTCAGTTGACATTCTTATATTAAATTTAATAAGCAAATCACTGCACTCGAATAGCTCAGATATTCAACCGTTTACATTGACTGCACATCACTGGTACGCACACCAGTATCATTAATTAAATTAATTAAATAAATTAATTAAAATCGCTATTTTTTTTTTTTTTTTTTTTTAAGAAAAAACACAATCCGAGTCAAATGTCAAATTAGAAATTACAAAAATGTAAAGATGTAAATGATGTAAAATTATGCCCATCTCAAATCTCTTAGCTTGTTTGTACATAAAATTAATTCTGCCACATTTTATATAATATTTATGTTAGCTACATTTTTGCCCCATGTTGCTAGATAGTGTGGCCTATACTTTTTGTCCAAAATATGGGGGAATATGTTGTACATCATCTTAGGTCTTCTCGGGTCTAAAGCACATATTTAAAATTACCAGAGACCCTAGACTACTATCAGACTCGACCCACATTTGAGGCACCTGCCAAATTTTTGTACAAAGACCTCCATTAAGACCTCTAATTTAGACTCTCTCTCATACAATGAAAATGGTCAAGCTATGAAAAGAACAAACAGCAATGTAGTATTTAAGTAGTTCTTATGATTCGTGGAGAATTTCTGAACCCATACGGTAGCTTTGTGTAATGAACAAAATGAAGTATAAGTCATTATTCACAGAAAGATCTCTTTTTGAATTTTCAAGCAGCAGTAACATTAATTTTTCTAGAAAGAAACGTATATGTGTTGAGAACAACAAGAGTAAGTGAAAGTTTAGCATGAACTATTCTTATAAATGTGGACTGAGCTCAGAGGGGAGAGATATAACAGGGGACACAGTAGCACATATCTTAGATCCAGTGATCATATCTGAGAGCATCTCTGCCCCAAGGCGTCTACTGAAACACACAAGATCATTTATCATCTGCACCACGGACAAAGAGAGACAGAGAGAAAGAAGAGGTCACAAAACACAGCCGAAAATATCAAGACGGACATTAAGAGAGAAAACGCTAGACTGAGGAAGAACTGCAGAAAGTCAACACTCAGCAGAAAGACACAAATGCTTGACCCTTCAGCTGTCGGTGTGTGCTCTGGTCGCTGAGGCCCCTGGGACGTCAGCAGCTCTGTGTGTGTGTCGTCCAGATGTATCATCCCCCTCTGCAATGTCACACACACATACTGTAGAAGAGACCACCCGTCTATATCATCCCAAAATCTGCATGTTTGGTTAATATGAATTGAAATGAAAAACTGAGAATTAAAATATGGTTGCTGATGGTTTTGTATGTGATTATAAATATTTTACATTTTCTATAATTAAGCATTTTCTGCAGAAAAGTAATGAAAAGTGATGTTAACGCTCCCTCTAGTGTCTGTAGTGAAAGATGCAGTTATTTCAAATTGAGACACTAGATTTTACAGTGACTTAATAAATGCAATTGCATTTTATTTTAGGCATATAATGGTAGTCTGAGAATTTTCATATTTTCACTTTTAATTTTCAGCACTAGTTGATAACATTTATACAGTCAGCCAATTAACAATCCTTCAAAAAAATATTGCATAACTAAAAGCATAAATTCAGAAAACCTATTCTTAAACGTCTTTAGTGCTGAAACAGTGGATCATTGTCAAATATGTTTAAGCATCATTATTGAAATTACATTAAAATTAATAATGTCATTGTCTGCTATAATATATTCTGCACGACCTTATTGCACATCGTTAATCCTACCTAAACCTAAACTTAACAATGACCTTACTAACTATTAATAAGCAGCAAATTAGGGGTTTATTGAGGCAAAAGTCATAGTTAATGGTTTATTAATTGCGAGATTTGGACCTTAAAATAAATTGTGACCGCAAAGATTACTTTGAAAACAAATATAATTGAGCATTTCTAACATTTTAGCTATTCACAATATCTTTATCATTTTTTAAATCATTTTATTGCTTTGTAAGCAGATGACGCACTGTTTCACATACTTTCTCTTGGAATCTCTCTGTTCTGGTAGTCTGTTTTTGTTTTTTTGTGTCACTGCATTCATGATTAGCCTTTAATTTAATTAATCCTGTTAATACAATCTTTTGTATAAACATATTAATCTGTATCAAATATGTTCTTAATTTGTGCTGGCTCGTTTTTACAGTCCTAGATTGTTGAAATATGACATGTTTACTTGAGATTGGATATGGATCAAGATCTTCCAGATGCTTCCAGATGACTTCACACATTATCTCTATATATGTCCTCTTCCATCTTATAATTTTTTCCCCCTGGGTCATGTTTGTAGCTGGGTTATATACATCTATTAATTTATCAGATATTGTCCCAAGCGACTTACATTAATGGGTCATGGATTCACATTTCTGTTACTTATGGATGTTGATTGTGTGTGTTTCTCCAGGTGTGGTTCGGGTGGATTATGGGGATGTTTCTGCTCGGAAGGCTTTGAGGGAATCTTTGAAGTGTAAACCCTTCTCATGGTACCTGGAGAACATCTATCCTGACTCTCAGATTCCACGCAGATACTACTCACTTGGGGAGGTAAGAGACTCATTGTTCTCTTGTTTGACATGGCCATTAAAAGAGATGTTAATAAACTGTTTCAAATTTGGCATTTGGTTTTTCATTTTGCATACTAAATATGCAGATTTCTGTGTGCGGTTATGCCGAGACCTCTACAATACTCTATTTCACTTCCTGCTCAGCCAGTGTTGTTCATGTTGTGTTGTTGTAGCAGTTTGTCTTGGGGGTTATTTGACTGTAACCCTGTTCTCTGGAAAAGCAGGAATGAAATACTGAATTTCATTAATGAGAATGTTCTTTGTTCAACCGGTTGTGAATCATGTGTGTCCACATGCCAAGAATTTGGCTTAAATAACCTTGATTGGTGATCATTATAAATAAACTTGAAAGACAAGACAAGAATTGCAATATGACTTAATGTGACAAAGTTCAAAAGATTATGATTTCATTGAATGAGTATTAGCACTGCACATTTCAAAGTCAGATGCTGCACTGCTTTGTGTATTTTTTGCTGTATTCTGCCATTTCAAAAGTGCCACCTGCTGGCAGAGAATTCATTTGCATTTTCAGTAAGCCCATCTGCAGACCAATGTGAAAAATCAATGCATTTTTACAGAGCAAACGGTTGTAACTTTGAACCGGTGAGCAACAAGAAGCTAATGCATTATAAAAATCTAAACAATTAAGACACAAAGATATATTTGTTATTTTAATTCATTTAAAAATGTAATAATAATGATGTCATAATCCCTCTCAGGCTAGGGCCTGAGCATCTTGGGCCAGGGCCAGGCTGGAGCCTATATTTGAAGCCCGTGCAGGGCTCTAATATCCCTATCTCAATAAAGTTTACACACGCTTTTGGTCTGTGAACTAGATTTTGCTCAGGACGCGCTGTCTGTGGTAGTTTGGCAAGGATCGGTTCCAGAATTAAATCACGGAGGATGCTCTCACATATATTTTTGTCCCGCCCATTGCTTTGGTTGTCACTGCTATTTCGAAAACAAATCTAGCATAAATATGCAGATGTGATCCCGAAACATTGCACAGTGTAAAATGAACGTTTCAGCTGCCCCCCCCCCTGAGAAAAACAGTCATTTTGATTGTAAGCATTTTGAACTTTTGTAAATGAGGTAGTGGTTCAACCTGCGAAGATCTAAAACTGTATGCGACCCCCCCCCATCCCCCCCATTGTTTTAGGAAGCAGAAAATATTAGCTGTAGTAGCCTGACTCTCTGTCTGGGAGGGGAAGATGTTCTATGACCCCTTTGTCCAGCAGAGCTTGCAATATGCTTGTTCCGGTTTCATGGTAGTGGATTACCACACCGTTAAAACATTGAGGACGATATGGAAACTATATCCTGTAGCCCTCTACTACAGTCCTTACAACCTAAGAAGAGATTATTTGGCAGTAGCTAACACAATTCCACACTTTCACTTTCTCTGAAAGAAAGGCACTAATTTTGACACTTCATTTTGCTGGGGGGATTGTTAAATGTCCTGAAACATGGCAGGAACCAACCAAACATTTAACATTTCACTGGAGACTACTGCTGAAACACCGGTGGTGGTGGAGATTGTACAGCGATCCCCTAAGGGTGCTGGGAAAGAGCCCCTACTCTCTGTTGGAATTTTTCATGGCCCTACCCTATGGGACACACACGTTGTCCTGGGCACACCACCCTCAGGACGACTTTTTGGTTTTTAGGTCCAGCTTTCTCTTTGGCTGTTGAGTCTGACGAGCTGTTCCCCAATCTTTATGAGGGGGCGCAGGACTTGGCACACTCTCCTTTTGGGCTTCTGACCTCAGAGGAGCTGGGTCAGGTCGAGACTGTTGAACCCCTGACACTTCCTAGTGCCTCTTTGCCTCCCGGAACTGGACACAGGGGCATTAAGGAGGAACACCTTGTCCATGTCCTTGATGCCGGTGAAATTTAGCCACATGTGCCTCTCCATGGCGACCATAGCAGCCATAGAACAGCCGATGGAGCGAACTGTCTGCTTAGTCACCTTTAGAGACAAATCCGTGAGCCGACAAATTTCTTAAAACACCAGATCTTTTAGCAGGTATACCTGCAGAACCGCCATGGTCCCTCCCTCTGACTGCTTGACAAAAACCTGTCATCTAGTTTCGAGTGTTTGGGATTTCTTGCTCCTGTGGCCAGTGTAACTTTAGTCTGGCCACTGTACAAGTCATCACCTCCAGCAACTCATTTGTTTTGTCATCGTGGGAGGAGCGCTTGAAGGTGATGCTCTCAACTTCCATTTCTGCAGAAGCAAGAGATGCTGTGTCCTCTGCCCAATTCGAAGAAATGAGAAGGAGAAGGACCCGCCTCTCAAACCTTAGCCAGATCAACGCCCGATCTTAATAAGGGCACAGTGACACCTCTTCGTAAAAGAAAGCGATTTGCTCTCCATGTTGAGTGTATCTTTGCAGATACATTCAACATGGTTAAGTTGTTTTAACTTTTCACTTTCAACTTCTTTTTTTTTTTCTTGAATGACACTGCTTTCAGCTGCGTAGCACGCATACACACACACACACACACACACACACACACACACACACACACACACACACACACACACACACACACACAAAAGCAGTCTCTGAAGACAAACCTGAAGGTATGTCTGTTTCATGTCTATTTCATGTCTACCTCGCAGGTGCGCACATTAAAATGACATCACCGACCAAGGTTATTCTTTGTGTGTTTGACAGATGCTCCACAGCCGTTTGAACAAAGAATGTTTTCATCAGCATGATAGAAATACTATTCCCTCAATATAATTCCAATAAAAATATTTAAAGGTTTTCATCAGTTATATTTTCTCAAAAAGCACAAGGACAGTGTTTAACTTAAAAAAAAAAAAAAAAAAAATACTTACACACAGTGCTTGACTTAAAAATGAATAAAAAAGTTTTTATAAAATCTTCAGACTTTGTCCTTTTATGTTACTAGATCAGAAATGTTGAGACAAATCAGTGTGTGGATAACATGGGCCGTAAAGAGAATGAAAAGGTTGGCTTCTTCAACTGTCATGGAATGGGTGGCAACCAGGTAAGAAACTTGTAAAATTAAAGGCTTACTTTACAGAAAAATTTAATTGTAATCTAAACAGTAATCTAAAAATGGAAATTCTTCCAAAATTAATCATATCCTTCCAAACCCGTAACGTAGCTTTCTTATTTTTCTGTTACAAACAAAAGGATACATCAGAATAATGTAAAGGTTTCTTTGAGGCTGTAAAATAATGCAAAAGCACCATGAAATTATCATTCAAGTCATGTGAAAATGTCTAGCGTAATGGAAAATATTTGTGAGAATCTGATAATCTTCACTAGTGAGTTGGTAATGCTGAAACCATATATTTGAATCAGCGTAACACTGAGAACTCGAGAACTACAGATCAGTGTGACCTGTGATCGAATCATTCAGACTACATCTGTGAGCTGGATTTATGAAATGATATGTCTCAAAAAATTATTTGAAATTAAAAAATTATACTCTTTCATAGCCAGCTAGGGAAGATGTCAGAATTATAGTGAATAACAACTTAAGTTATGATACTCCTAAGGTGCTTTTTATCCTTGTTTTAGGCTTGACTAAAGTTTTTAGTTGAACTAATCCTTTACTCCTTGTTGCTAAACTGAAAGACTGGCTAACGCAAGTGCTGAAATGTTGATTATATATGTAAGTAATTGAAAATGTAAATGTAAATAAAGTAAGGAATTTCATAATTAAAAACACAATACATTTTTAGCTGATTAACCTGTTTGCAGGTGTTCTCATATACGGCGGACAAAGAGATCCGAACTGATGATCTCTGTCTGGATGCTTCACGACTTAATGGACCTGTTGTTATGCTGAAGTGCCACCACATGAAAGGCAACCAGATGTTTGAATATGATGCAGAGGTACATTTCACACAGAATATACCACACACACTAACTACATCACCGTTGCACACACTGTCTCGAAGTAATTGGAACATAGACATCAAATTACACAAAGCTTGAAAAAAGCGAGAAAAAAAAAAAAATGATACACAGGGCTATAACCCCACACAGAAACAGATAAACACTTGGTTGATTTTATAAACACACAGTATTTAAAAAGACTGATACAGTACTTCTATTAAAGGGGTCATATGATGCAATTTCATGTTTTCCTTTGTCTTTGAAGTGTTACAAGCTGTTTGTGCTTATATAAGATCCGTAAAGTAGCAAAGATTTAAGTCTCAAACCCAGAGAGATATATTTTTTTTTTTAAAGTAAAGACTAAGAATCCATGCCTTCCTAAAATGCCTCATTCAAACATCTCATTAAATTTAATCACAAATTATCTGTCAAATCAAGTCACACAACTAGTTGTTATATGAATAAAAAACTAGCTGTGTATTCACATTTCACTACTATTACAGTAATAATAGTACTTGTGGTAGACTTCTTTTTGCAAGGGTTGGAGCATTCCCTCGGTTGTAGCCCAGGACTAGTAAAAAGCTGTTGGTTTGAGCACCACAGAGATCACAGAATGGGCACATTACATTTAACCTCAGGTTGTTCCAGGGGAACCTGTATTTATTATTATTTTTTAATGAATTCATTTATTTATTTTTGGATACAAGTCAGAAATTAAACAAGCAACTCCAGAAAACATGGGGTATAAAAAAAATAAGATGTGGCCTAAGATCTTAAAGTAATAGTTCATCCAGAAATTAAAAATTTGTTGTCATTCCAAACATATATAAATGTTCTCTGTAGGTCTTGCAGTGTCTAGATTGGTAATGTGATGCACTTCACCAATTACCACTGGTCAAATATTTATGTACATAGATATTTATATCAATATTTTTATTTATATAAATAATGCATTTCCTCATTAGTATGGAATTAGCGTGCTTTTTCCCTGCTGTCCACAACCATATCACATCAGACCTGCAGCTAGTTGAGGATCTCTGCTCTTCCACCAGATGGTGCTGCATATCACATTATTATACACCTTCTGTGCTGCTTTATTTTTGGAATATCTCATATATTCTTCTCTGGATATTGATCACAATTCCTGGTGCAGAACTGTGTATTTGAGATGCTGTGAACTTACTGGCTTTGGTAATTGAACTATTCTTTCTGTACATATCTTAGTATGTTGGGAAATGGGAGTATGACTTTAAGGTAAGATTATCTGAATTGTGTTTTGCTGTGTGTTGTTTGAATATTCTGGTAGTGGTGTATGTGTACTAGACTCCCACTGTAATTGAGTCACATTGTGAGTGGTTTAGAAACACAGTTGCATAAATTCATGTACAGACATATTTGGAGGCCTGTACTTGTAGAAATATGACAAGGAGGGATATATTTGTTTACTATAGAGCCCTATAAAATCTCCTCTTAGATTTCCACAAGCCTCCGCAGGCATTGATTTTCAGTGACTATAACACAATCAATATCAGAGATTCATTACAGCATTCTTAAGATATCAAGAAACACATATCACATACACGCCATAGCTGAATAAAGAAGAAGCCTTAGAGATCTTTGGTACCGTTAATATAACAGATTACACTTTTTTGTCAGCCGGGTCGATTCTGGTGCTTATATTTCTAAATAAATGAGTCATTAGATTTAAATGAGGACATCACACTTGAGCCGTAAGGGACCTTCGTGTTGAATCACAAAGGGGCTTAAGAAATCAGAAGCTGTCTAAAAATAGATCTCCGTCCCCTCTGTGGCTTTGGTTTTGATGTTGGACACAAACATGAATCTAGTGCTTTTCACCTCTCAGTTGTCTGTATAGCTGGGCATTGTATTTATTCCACAGCCTGGAGACTTGTACTGCAGGACTTAATGATCAAAATATAAAGAAAGATGATACTGACATAATTTCACATCCTAGAATCTCCCGCCATTAAATTGTGATTCTTTTTTCCATTAATCCATAAGCAACTCAATACCTGGCAACCGGATAGACAGGCATTTGTTTTAAAAATAGCTCACAAGGTTTTACACACTGCATGTGAAAATTGATGATTTGGGTTTACAGAGATTGAGCCATTTGCTCAGTTTCTGCCACTGTTTCCAATTAAATAGCTATTTTAGTGGGAAAACAGACTTCAGTGCAGCATTGCTCCACCTAAATCAGCCCCATTACAGTTTATTTCTGTCATTTGAGACGCCAGTGAACACACACTACACACCCACGATTATTTCTTGACATTCCAGCCCTACATTTACATTTCAACATCTGACCTTTTTCCCTTGACCCCCATTAGTTTGTGCCCCGAACCTCCATGTGTATATATACTGTACAGTGGGATCCCAAAGTCTGAGACCACATTAAAATCTGAGATTCAGAAGCCAAATTATACGTGGAAATAAACAAGTTAACCTTGATCATCAGGTTTTGTCCTTGTCAGCTCAAGAACTGCTGTCATAAAAGTAAAAGACAATGTGATTTTTATCTAATTTTGAATGAATTTTATTTGTGGTCTCAGTCTTTTTTATGTCCCTTTTCGACACTTAGTTGCATGTTAATTGCAAGTAATAAAAATGATTTATAGTTTTAATTGATATTACATTGAATTAGCTGACCTGTAGAGTCATTTTTGATCCTTTTAATTAAATGCATTTTCATATGTCATTTCATAATTATTACTTATATTGTCTTTGTGATATGTTGGAATATGTAAGCATAATGCCAAATGTACTGACAAGCCTTTACAGTAAACTAGAATATATTGGAATGCAATTTCTATTGAAATACATGTCATGCATTTAAATATATTTGTAATTACACACATTTTGTTTGGGCCAGATTTGCTAAAAAGGGCAACAAGAGCACAATTCCAAAACAGCACTGATGGGCGTGGAAATTTCTGCAGGTTAATTACTGACAATGCACAAATTAAAAAAAGCAGACACAACATCTTATTTACATATCAACCAACACAATATACCAAGTGCAGCGCAAATTAGCATAGTTGCAAATAAAGAATTAAAAAAATAAAGA
This sequence comes from Labeo rohita, assembly GCF_022985175.1. Taxonomy (NCBI): domain Eukaryota; kingdom Metazoa; phylum Chordata; class Actinopteri; order Cypriniformes; family Cyprinidae; genus Labeo; species Labeo rohita. The sequence continues at coordinate 1,409,305 of NC_066877.1, read as the reverse complement.
AGCCACAGTACATTGAAAAGAACCGGAGGCCAAAAAATGAAAGTCTGCAAGAAATTTTGATAGACTTGGTATTGCGTGTCGTCCAAGTCGTCTTTTATTTTCTGAAGCAAATTAGGTCACACTAAGATCCAGTTCTTCCTATTAACAAACCATTAACTATGACTTTTGCCTGAATAAACTACTAATTTGCTGCTTATTAGTAGTTAGTAAGGTAGTTGTTAAGTTTAGGTATTGGGTAGGATTAGGGATGTAGAATATGGAGATGCAGAATATGTGGTTTGTAAGTACTAATAAATAGCCAATCTGCCATGAAAAGGCATGCTAATAAGCAATTAGTTAATAGTGAGAATTGTTCCCTATACTGAAGTGTTACCGCAAATTATTATAACATGGCTTGACAAATGATATGTTCGGATGTGTTCTTCTGACATTCCAAATAAATTAATACGTGTGGAAAAAATCACACGCTCTCTGTTCTTTGTGTTGCCTCCTCCTAGCAGCAACCGTTGCAGCCATTTCAAGCGCAAAATAGTTTAAGACATGCTATATACCTGTAATTTTACGAGTGCAAGCGTTGGTAAATTGCGTTGTGTGACTTATTTTAATACTCTCCTCCCATAAATTTTGCATCTGAAAGGAAAACTTCTACAAATGCTTATTCCATAAGGTCAGTACAAAAATCAAAAAAGATCCGCACACCAAAACAAGATGCAAAGTTCAAGGGCCCTCATTTATCAACAGTGCGTACGCACAAATGTGTGCGTAATGAGTGCGTAAGAACAGTTTCACGCAAAGTGTGGGATCTACCAACTTGTACTTATTAGGGCTAAAGCACTGTCAAGCTACGCCAAAATCGCGCTCAAAATCGAATTCGATTTTGCGGCCGATTTGGCGTAGCTTGTCAGTGCTTTACGGCTCTGTGTATTACTTGCTCTGTGTACTGAACGCACGTGATGGAGCTTTACTACTAATCAACGTACCGGCTTCATCGACTAAACGCGCCTCACGACATCGTTCGATTAATCGTTGCAGCCCTAGTACTTATACATAGAAATGTGTGTAAATATAAGCACAACTCATGCTTACACAGAGAATCTAGTGGTAGAATAGTGATACTACAAACAGAAAGTGCTGCTGCATGTTTCCTGTGTCCTTTAACTGCAAATACTCAATTAATAATTTCATAGATCAAGCTAAACATTTGTATAATTGGTGTGAAAATCTATAAAAGACACACTGCAAAAAAGTCTTATCTCACTTAGTATTTTGTCTTGTTTCTAGTCAAAATATCTAAAATTTTTTAAATTAAGAAGATGCATTTACTAGATAAGCAAAAAGACGTAAGATATTTAGTCTTGTTTCCTGGGGGGGAAAAATTAAAATGAAAGTGAATTTCACTTAAAACTATTAAGTTAAACTATTTGCCAGTTATTTTTCTTACCCCACTGGCAGATCATTTTACTTATTTTAAGCAAAATGCACTTAATATCTTAGTCTTTTTGCTTATCTAGTAAATATATTACCATGCGCTGCACAGAGAACACATTTTCAGAGGCCGCGCTGAGCTGTTTAGTGAGAGCACTGAAGGACTTCTTAGTCTGTGTCGCATACCATGATTTCGGTGAGGACATTACACATTCACGTGATTTATAAAAGGAGGTGTTGTTACCATTATTGGAGGCGTTTATGAATGCAAATGACCATGAATGTGAATAAGCATGGTGCTTAAGAACATGTGGAATTTATCAACAATGATTACTTACTGGTGTGCGTAAGAACCGCGTACGCACATTTGATAAATATGGATTTTTTTGTACTTGCACACATTCTAATTTTCATTCATAGGACAAAATATAGAATCTTTTTTACGCATTGTTGATAAATGAGGGCCCAGGTCCTTTGAACAAAAATTTACTGGAGAATTTACTGAAGATTAACATAGAGGTGACAACAAAAACTAAAGTGCACAAACCAAAAAGTGAGAGTGTGCACACAAACAAAAAAGCAAACGTTTCAGTCCTATCTTCAGTGCTACATTTTCAAGCAATGATTGGCAAACATTTAAGGAGATGAAGGCACACAACAGAGGATCACTCCCCACCAAAAAAAAAAATTTTTTCAAATATTCAATAAGGTCAGGTGCAAAAATAACTGTGTCCACTCCTTCTGAGTGCTAATTCTTCACTACGCATCTTTAGTAAATTCTGACAGTACTATTTGAAGAGCAAAAGTCGGTTTGCGCAGGTGCTAAATGTTAGTAAATCTGGCCCATTGTCTGTAAATGTAATAATGAATAACACTACAGTTATGTTAGTTAGCACTTTAAAGAAAGTGCACTTCTTCAAAGTGTACTTCTATTGAAACAATGAAATAAAATGTTAAAGACTGGGCCACATTTTGACCTCATTATCATCCAAACCCATACCTGGTTTGTTGTCATCATGTTTTCATGGGAACCATCAGAAACACACCTTCCTGCACATCATCACCCAGTCATGTCTGACCATCAGCCGGCTGGAGGATGGAACATACGGCCCGACTTTGGAGTACTGTGACGATAGCCCCCTTCAGGCCTGGGTCCTCCGAAACTTCACCCGGCAGGAGGTTTTTAAGAAGCTCTACTACAGCCCAACTGATTACTTTCTGTAACTACCACAACTTCCTGTTGATGGCAGGTCAGTTTTGAAAGCATCAGCTGGCAAATCCTGTAGAGGTGATGAAGGTGTACTGTAGATAGGCAACTAATAGTTATTAGAGCTGTTGTAATGCATAGTGTCCTTTTCCCCACATTCCCCACGGTGTTGAGGGAAGTATCAAGTGTATGTGAAAGCCTGATTATCTTGCACATGATTTTAGATTTAGTGTTACTTTAGTTGGTGTCTCTAATGTTTTTGAGCTTTGGATATGTAATAGTGCCATGCATGGACTGGACATGGGACATTCTCAGGAAAGGATGTATCAACACATTTGAAAAGGTTACTGCTGAACCATTTGGGGACCACATTAAGCAGATTTGTCCAAACAAATATTCAAATAAATAGACAATAAATGTGTTTAAAGAATGCGCAAATCCTAGTACAATGTTGCTGGCAAAAAAAATATTAATAACAATAATATAAATGTTAGCTGAAATAAACATTTATTTATGTACTTTTAATGAACATATTTAATTAAAAAAGGTGAATATGAATATGATACAAAAATAAAACTGGACAGAGTTACACGTTCTTTATTTCTTACATTGTTATTACACTATTCTTTATGTTCTTTATTATAAATTATGTGTAATTAAAATACAGTGGTGAATAATTTCATTTAAAAATAAAATTGCAAGTCAGGGTAAGAGGCACAGAACACAAATGTCTACCTGAGAATGAACCACACACAGATTAATTTAATCTTAAATTGTGAAATAGTTTTGTGGTTACAGTATTTATTGAATGTGAGGCCTTTTGATGTTAAATTGGTTTATGGAGCTCAGGCTGTGCTGTGAGTCTACATTCAAGGCAGGTTTCCATGCGTTTAGGAGCAATTATTGCTGACCTTTTGAGAGAAATGGGAGGGGACAGCAACTCAGAGACACACAAATGCAATAACAGACATCACAGGAGCTGCTGGATATATACCGCTATCTCAAGGACCTTCAGAGCACCTTTGTATCAAATTAAATTTCATTTGAAATGTGTTTTTATTACATAAATATTTTATGTTGAAATTAAAATTTACTGGCAGCCAGCATGGCCACCTATTCCAGCTATTATTTAGCATCAGATCAGAGAAGGCGGTTTTATTTAAGCTTGATTATCTGTTCGTGGTGGATTGAAATGGGCCTGTCTTTGTTTACAAGCTCTTTTGAAGTGATCTCATTGTGAAGGTTTCTTTCATGGCCCAGGCTTGCGGAGACGGACCCTTTGCATTAACGCGCTCTCACACTCACACGGCAGCTGCGCTCAGCACAAATAGAATGAGGGGGTTTTATTGTCTAAACACTGAATTTGAATGGCCACTCCAGCATTTTTAATCTGCATTTTTTTCCCCCCAGCATATGTTTGTCCACCATGGCTTCATTAATGCTTGTGTGTCTTTATATGTGTTTTACAGTACTTACATAGAAACCTATACAAAGTAGCCAGAAAGAAATGCTAATTTTAAAGAAATAAATCAGATGGATTTAGAGACTTTTGCATCTGAACTCTTCATATATATATATATATATTTGTTTTGTTTTTTTTGTTTTTTGTTTCATCAATTATTAGTAAATGAGTGATGGCAGTACATATGATTTTACACCTGGGCACACTATATATTTAAATGGATTAAATGGAATTGTATTAAATGGCTTAAAAACACCTATTTTATTATGCACTTATTTTCAATATTCAGATTTTCTGCAGTGATAGTTTAGATTTTATTTTGTCAAATTGTTTATTATTTTGTATTTATACATGCATAATAAAGCCATTATAGAATGAATAAAAAATCATATTTTTCAAAATGAAACCCATATATGGACTACATTTGAAATAACTTACAGTGTGTTATTTGTAATTATAAAAAAAAAATTTGAAAGGTTATTTGTTGTGTATGTAATTATCTTTGACCTCAAACACCCCTGTATTACAGAGGCATGCTGTATGTTTTATGTTCTAGGTAAAATAGGCAGGAGTTTGAATGAGTGTTATTGACTTTAGTGAGGAGCTCACAGCTGATGCCGTCATTAGGGCGATGCTGTCTGTGTCCGCTGCTGCTCAGATGCACACAGATAAAAGCGCCTCATCCAGAGATCTCTGTAAGCCCCCACGCACTGATACTACATCTGTCACTGAGAACCACATAGCCTTTGACTGCCAGCGTAGCAAAAACATATCTAATGTAATAGCTTAGTGCTTATTATTTTCCTCACCTCCATCCATTTCTCCGCCATACTGTGACCAAGCACACTGTGTTACTCTCAGACATACAGCATTAACACATTTCCAAACATTTGTCCAGTTCACTAGATTGTCACTATCCACCTTATTTTGCTATGCAAGCTATTTTCTGTGAATAAGTAAATAGTAAAACTATTTGTGCTACAAACCAATGTGTAAATGATTACAATAATAAATAAAATAGTATGATAACAAATACCAGTTTGCAATATCAAGCAGCATAACAGACTGTTTTAGTACAGGTAAAATGGAGGCGGATGATCCTGAAGGCATATCAAGTTACAATTGTTCATGCATACTCCAAAAAAATATAAAGAAGTTTGATAGAGTTAAAGGATTTGCATACGGTTAATTCTCAGAAAACAGTTTAATTTGTGCATGAGCATTTCAGTTCAGGGTATAGCCAGAAAGAAACCATCTGACTTATGCGGTCAAAAAATGATGTCTTTCCATTTATTAAATATGATGTCAGAAAGGTAAAACCTTTATTTTAATGCTTAAAAAAGTAATCATTTCCTGTGCAATTTCTTGTGTGGAATATGGATTTTTGACTTTTATTTTTGACTTTAAGTCAGTTGCCGTTAACTTTTTCTACATGCATTTAAGACAGCAAAAATTGCCTAAATAAACTTGTGAAATATGTAATTTGATAACTCCTTGGGATTGTCTTGGTCAGAGGATTAATGATCAAATTAATCAAATTTCAAATCAAATTTTTAGATCTACATTAGTGGATGCATATCAAAAGTGGGGACACAGTTGTTAGAATTTTGTTTTGTCATTTTATTTTTCATTTTAATTATTAGCAAGCCACCGCAGCTGTGAAAAAGCAGTGATTGCTTTGTATGTGTGTAGATTTTTCGTCATTGATAACAGACACAAAATACTGCACACTAATAAATTAGTTTTTTTTTTTTTTTTTTTTTTTTTTTTTTTTTTTTTTTTTTTAAATGATATCATTGGGAAACCTAAAGAAATTTAGATTAAGTGGTATCACTTTAGTATAGGGACCAGTTCTCACTATTAATTAGTTGCTTATTAGCATGCCTATTATTAACATAATGGCTGTTTATTAATACTTATAACACATTTTCTGCATTTACACAGTAAGTTAACAATTAATCAAATAAATGAATAAAAAGATTTGTTGTCTGTTTGGGGTACTGTTATGTAGGAATTCTCTCTTTGACATGCTGAAATTATAACAAAAAATAAATAAATAAGATTTCAGAAACACAAGATTGTGATGCAGACTTGATGCATTTTTATCACGTGTTGTATTTAAGAGAGTTTATTATTGTTGCTTCCAGTTGTCAGGTATATTAGGTAAGGGACCTAAACTAAATCTGAGTCCTTCAATGAGGGAAAATATTCAAGCTATTATGCTATAATTGCGTTTTTGTAATTGAATTTTGTTGTTTTTTAATAAATTAAATTTACTCATGTTGATAGTACAATTTAAAAAGTATGATTTAGGGAAGAGATAGATATGTAACATAGCCACTGGATGTGCTGCTAGTTATAGTAGGATCAGATTGGTCTGAAAAGTGATCTTTTAAATCTCATCAGACATCAGCCTCATCTCACAATACAGCATGGTTTAAATGCATGCAGTTTGATACACACACATGGAATAGACTTTAAAAGCATAACAACTAAAGAAATATAATTCAAGTAACATCAGATAGCATTTTTATGCATATTTTATTTTGAGAATTATGAGCTGGTTGATTGCAGATGGTGGATTATGGCCTTTGATATTGTCAGCATATCAGTGTCTGTTGTGCTTATGCTTCACAGGCTGTCAGGCTCATGAATATAAGCTTAAAGCTTTCGGTATACATGAATGACTTCAATTATTTTCCTCACATGCTCAAAACGACTTTCTTAAAGAGGTCATGACGTTTTTTATTATTTTACTACAGGGGTCAGGTAACCTTTTGGGCATGAGGTGCCATTTTTTTTATTTTTCTGCTTTTACCACTGTGCCAATACTAATTTTCAGCAATGAAGAGTAAAATCACTGTTTTGAAGTAACTAAACTTCATTGTTTATAGAGCAGGATCCTCAAACACAGATAATCCCCCACACACAACTTTAAGTGCTCTCTCTCTCTCTCTCAAAATGGCCATATTTGAGGGAGAAAAAAAAAAGTTGAGTAGTTTGGATCACTGATGTAGCTGTTGGTCATTTAATATTTTGTCACCTTAGAATTATTGGGTTCTATCTGACATTTTGTCAAAATTGAGACATTCTTATTCTGTGACAGCTTATTTACATTATGTGGCCAAGTATGGTGACCCATACTCGGAATTTGTGCTCTGCATTTAACCCATCCAAGTGCACACACATACACAGTAGCAGTTGATTTGACACAGTAACACACATCCGGAGCAGTGGGCAGCCCTGCAGCACCCGGGGAGCAGTTGGGGGTTCGGTGCCTTGCTCAAGGGACTCACCTCAGTTGTGATATTGAGGGTGGAGAGAGTGCTGGTTATTCACTGCACATTTTTTTCACCTGGGGTAGTTGGTGTTACACGGTGTATGGTCATACACTGATTACATTACTTGACCACCGCTGCACTGCCTTCACTGACGTTTAGCATTTTTGTAGAAATAAAAATAATTTAGTTCAGTTGGAAAACATACGCTACAATTCTAAACTGAGAGCATCTAATGTGTACATCAGGTTATCAGGTCTGTGTGACATAACTAGCCCAATGGTCAGTCAAGAACAACCCAAAACCGACCATATCCCAAATATAAAAGCCCATATTGGTCAAAAATCAAACAAACAAACAAACAAACAAACAAACAAAAAAAAACACATTTTAATGTCACTGTTATGCACACTGTTATGCACATAAACACAGCTCAAAGGCTTTTTATCAGTGGCCTTCATAAAACCTAACATCCTGCACAGAATTTCATACAAATTTAATTTCTGCAATATTTCAAACCTTTAAACCATGGGGGAAAATCAACCCATGAAAACAGTTTACAAGTACATTCCGTGGAAAAAATGTGGACTTGGCAACCCTGCATCCAACACGAGCAGGAGTCAGATTTGACTAATCACAAGTTGAGGGTAAGGAGAGATGACTGACAGCATGCTGGAGGATTTGCTGCTTAATCTTGTGCTCAATGACAAACATCCTTTACACAGAGTGCGTGTTAATCACAAAATCAAAAGTGAAAGTAAACAGCGCAAAAGCAATTTCAATACCCTGCAAACTGATAGCACGAGAACTGTATACAATATTAAAATGTTTTCGGGGGCGAGCAGTAAGAAAAAAAGGAAAAATTAAAATCTAGCTCAACTGAGTATCGCTCCAATTTTGTGAGTGGGTGTTAGGCTATGTTGTGTGGGGCCAGGGTGGCCCAAGCTCCTGATTGGGTGGGCCAGGCCCACCCTGGCCCCCCACCCGTGGGGCCGGGCCTGACGCTGAGACTAGGATCATTATGAAGTCTGTTCAGAGACATGAATGTGCTGTTTAAACCAAATGTGTCAAGGGCAAAAGGTTCTTTCTTTCCTCTGTTTGTCCTATTGTTGATGGACTTAAGTGTGTGGACTATGCCAGAATGTGAATGCACATCTGTATACTGTATCCAGTGTGGACAAAACAGTGGCAGTTTGCATCCAGCGTTAAGGGACTGAATGCAAGTGGGCAGGGCCTATGGTGAGATAATGACTATTCTTGGATGTGTTGCTTTTGAGGTGGTGTATACGCAAATGTTTGTGCCCTTGTGGTGTCACATATCACCTCTTTTAAGCTATGTATCTTGAAGGATGTTTTAATGGTACAAAGACCTCTTGTATGCCAAAAGAGAATGGAAATGTGATTTCTCATTTCACAACTCCTTTAAATGTAATTATTATTACTCAAAAAATGGGGCTTAATCAATGAACATACACACACACACACACTCACACACACTCCCTCAAGTATTCAGGTAAGCAAGTGAAAGTTTTGAATTTATAGTTCACCTAAAACCTAAACCAGCTTTGCATTAAAGTGCTGTTGAAGCAGGAATGACTGAGAGCTCAGTGAGAGCTCTAAAACACAACGCATGCTTCTTGTGTTCGGATATTAACTAGCTGCTGTTCATTATGAACTCAAAATGCTCAGTGATTCATACTAAACCTGAGACCGCATGCGGTCAACTCATTTATCATACTGTCTGTTGCATGAACTGTAAAATAGTGTCAGAGTCTGAGCAGTCTACAGTTGAGGAGAGGCAGAACAGTGCATATTCTCACCTATCTCTCAGTGTGAGACAGTGACTGATTACCTTCATTCAGAGCTGTTGAGGAGCAATCACCCGCAGGCTCGAGGCTTTTTGGAAGGGTGTCTGGACTCAGCAGGGCAGCAGCTTTCATTATCCTCCTCTGGAGTTCTGCTGGATAGCATGATGCTTTCGGAGACTGTGTTGAATGCCTACTCTGAAGAGTCAAATAGCAAATAGACTCAAACAGCATTAAAATCCTCTGCCTCGGTAACAATGGAACAGTAATCGAGCATAAAGCAAATGTAAATTTTGTTTCTCTTTAAAGATGCAAGATTTTTTTTTTTTTTTGGATAATAAATGTTCCCTGTCATTTTGATACTATAGGTTTTTACAGTGTGAAAACAAGGTTTTGTAATTCATGTAAATTCAAATACTTTGCAAATTATACATTAATTTATTTATTTATTTATTATATTTTCATAGTCATTAATTCTCTGGGCTGTGTGTTTGACCATCTTTGCTGGTAGAATACCACAGAAAAGTCTAATATAAGCAAAAAAATAAAAAATAAAAAATCTCCCAAGCCATTACTGAAATAAATAATCAATAATATCAGATGTCAATGCAGTGGATGCTGCACACTGGTGGTGGGTGAGGAGACATATATGACTGTAAAGCGCTTTGGGCGTACGGCAATACACAGTGAAAGCGCTATATAAATGCCTCATTCATTCATTTAAAATAAGAATGACACAAAGTCATTAAATATAAAACTCCATAGTCTTCACCATATGTTACAAAATGTGTTCAGTCAAAAGCAGCAAGTGTGTTTCTCTCTCTCTCGTTTTTTTGGCTTTGGTTGATTAACATTAATGATATAGATGAAAGCAGGTATATTAGGCTCATACACAAATCAAATATGTATTCAGATGACTCAAGAGAAATAAGATGCAAAAGATAACTCAATTCAGGTTCACAAGTCATCTGAGAGGCATCTGTGGTGGATGCGTGCAGAAATCCGCCTTTCAGACTGGCACACGAGTACCGAAATCATTTCTTTACATGTTTACAGTTCATTGTCCTTTTAACTTATCAAGCTCTTTATTTTATCACTAAACTATGTTTCTTTATCACTCTAACTTGTTAATAACTTTAAGGAATCATGTAGATATATTTGCATACTGCAAATTAAACATTATAGCTAAATCTGTGATGTATCACTTGCTTTTGGTGTATGAAGTATTAAAACGTTTTAAGTTTTGTCTCTGGCTGCTCCAACCCGGCATCACGGCAACTGGTAAATATTTTACAAGATGGCTATTTAGTGCCAACTTTACTTGTGCGGATTTGTATGATTTGTGAAAAATTGTAAAAATTACCATGATTTTAACAGTAAAAGACTGTAAAAATGCTACAGTAAAAACCTATTATAGGTTAATGTCCCACTCTATATGGTGAAAAACTTTATGGTGGTATAAAATTTTTGGAAATGAAAAAGAATATATAATTTACAGTGAATAACCATAAATTGACTATTTATTTTTATTTTTTCTTATCGGTTGTGTCCAGTGGGGTTGTAAGTTGCATCTAATATTGTTACATTGATGTTTATTGCATTATTTCAGTTTCATGTGTGTTACCATGATTGTGTTTAGTGTCTGTGTGAATGACACTGTGCACCTTCTATATGTTAATATTTAAAAGCTGCTTTTGATGGACTTTGGTTCATCATGTGATTTTCTCTTTACCACCTGCTTTGGGTGGTTATCAGTGTATTACAAATGTACGAAACAGATTTTAGTACATCTATAGGTTGGTATATAAAAATTATGTCAGTTACTGAAATTATGGTATTTAAATGTAAATTTAAGTTAAATCTGTAAAACCTAAAATGTTGCTAGCGTATTTTACGATAAAATTCTGGCAACCACAGCTGCCAGTTTTTTACTGTACATTTTATGGATTTGTGTTTACAATGTACGTATCTTACAAGGCGGCAAATTTTGTATGAAAGACCACCCCTAAACCTACCCCTCACATAAATCATATGAGTGAGGTCATACAAATTTGTACAAATTAGCCACCTTGTAAAATAAGTATGAATTGGTCATGAAATTAAACATTAAACATTATAGCTAATGTTTGTATGAGTATAAGGAGGTTTTTTTTAGGAATCTTTGTAAATCACATTTCCTATTAATGTGTTAGTTAGCAAGTTCCGCGACTAAAGTTTACAGTCTTTCGAACCGCTCGTCACCCCATGGAAGAGAGGGGCGGGGTGCATTTAAAGCATTTAAAGGAATGTGCACCGAAATGGCTCGCTGTAAACAGGGCTGTTTTGGACAAGGTAAAAAGGTTGTTCTTTTACACTACCACTGAGAAATTTTAACCAAAGTGTGTTATAGACTTTTTATCAAGACCCTAAAGAATCATATCAACTTGTGAAAAATGGGCATCTGATGACCCCATTAAAATCTGCTTAATTTTCATTAAAATAATGTCACAGTGCAAATAATCCTACTGATCCTAAAATAGTTTTATTTTACTGATAACACTTTACAATAAGATCTTATTTGTTAACAGTAGGTAATGCATTAGCTAACTAGCAATTGTATATATAATATGTTAGGGTTAGGGTTATATTCACAGCATTTATGAAGATTTGTTAACGCAAGTTAAACATATAATTAATACATAATGTGAACAGATACATCATTTGGTTAAAAATGTATTAGCTAATGAAAATGAACATTAATTAGATTAAAAAATGCTGTGCATTGTTCAGTGTTAGTTCATGTTTAAATAATGAAACCTTAGTGTAAAGTGCTGTTTGTTTTTCATTTCTCTGTTTCCCCACAGCGACTGACTCTACTTCATGTGAACAGTAACCAGTGTCTGGACATGCCTTCTGAAGAGGATAAGATGGTTCCCACTCTCAGAGACTGTAGCGGCAGGCGATCACAGCAGTGGATTCTGAGGAACATGACGCTAAGTGTCTGACAGAGCCAGCAACAACCATTTCAGACCTGAATCTCGGCACACACCACACAGCACGAGACCTGAAGTTGAGGTTTATGGCCTTGTGAACTGTTATTTTCTGGTTCATGATCAAGTTCAGCTAGGCTTTGATCAGGAGAACCACACACAGCCCATTTGCTGACCCATTTGTGGCAAGGCTTGTGTCTCTATTCATGTCTGGACTGCTTCCTTTAGCTCTCAGATTCACTGGTTTGGGGTCAGATCACAGCCAATGACCAGCTCTTTAAACCAGCGAGGTTTAAATGCTTGCTGTCTCCGATCTGAGCATGTGTCACTGGCTATCTATGCTGCTCATCCTGTGTGGGAGTACTGGTGCCTCTTAATATCCTACACATCATATCTTTGACAGTAGCACATATGTTTCTTCAGAGATGGTGCGGTTGTGTCATCTTCCACTGTGCTGAAGTGCATTTAACTCTGAGCAGAAGTTTAACTCAGCTTTGCTTTCTTTACAGCACCTGAAGGGATTGTGTGTTGGTCAGGGGATTGTACACAAATTGTATTACTTGCTGCTGTTTCTCAAAACTATTTTGATCTCTTTTAGTAAGGCTGCAATATATGCTCAACCTGCCTTAAAGAGATAGTTGCCCAAAAATGAAAATCCTGTCATTTACTCAAGATGTTCTAAACCTTTCTGAGTTTCTTTTTTTTTTTTTCTTCTTCTTCTTCTTCTTCTTCTTCTTCTTCTTCTTTTTTTTTTTTTTTTTTTTGTTGAACATGAAACTGGCACATTATAGGTAACCTGAATTGTTTAAACTTTGAATGTCTTAACTTGATGTAGTAAAAAAAAAAAAAAATAAATAAATAGGGGAATAATAATATCGATGTCAATGGCTCCAGCAACTGTTTGGTTATGAACATTCTTCAAAATATGTTCTCTTAAGATAAAGATACTCATACAGGTTTGGAACAGCATGAGGGTTAATAAAAGATGGCAACATGTCCATTTTTGGGTGAGCTATCCTTTTAAGAAAACTAGATTGGAAAACCATGTAGACAGCCAAAAAATAAAAAATAAAAAATTAACAGCTCGTCATTCATTCATTCATTCATTCATTCATTCATTCATTCATAAACTGCATTTTGAATAGCATTTCATCATACCACATATTTCATTTTTTTTGTGTTATATCTGTTTAATCAATTTAGTTGCATAATACGATCTTTTGTACATTTTGTACGATTGTACGTTTTCATAGTAAATTGTATTATTCACGCTTTATTTTTATTATTTCACATTTCATCAGGTTTTTAAGAAAAAAAAGTGGCAATAGTAAGAAAGTGTAGTCTATTTTTAGGACTTATTTTTCATTTTAATGAGCTACTAAAATGTCAATTCAATTCTTAATTATTCAAATTATTTTTTATTATTATTATTAATATTATTATTATTACTATTATTAGAATTTATATTATTTTGAGGTAACATAAGAAGTGGAAACTTCTGTTCTTACCCATTATGAGTTTGTTTTATTTTTATTATTAAATAATTTCTAGAAAATCATCTGTGTTATTTTGTGTCAACATGCAATCATTTTATAAAAAATTTGGGTGTAAAAAAAATGTAGGCAGCAGCATCTTACAGGTAAAACTAAAACAAATCATTCAAAGCCTCACCTTCATCATCTTCATAATACAGCTTTCACAGATGGATGGATCCTGGCCACACATCTGTACTAATTATGAACTAGGCCTTTTTGAGCATTGCTGTACATATTAAAGCAAATATTTTTTTAATATGAAATTTAAACTCCAGTGGAAAAATTATGAGTAACATTGCTTGGTGTATATAAAATATGTTTGAAAAATACTGTACAGCTCTATGCATTGCTACTATATGTACACATCTAATGCATCCACCATGTTCTGTCAATGTATTATCAATGTCTGTTTAATGCACAAAAAACATTAATATTAATTCTTGAATGGAGGTTTAAGGATTTGTGATCTGTGTCTTGATTATTTGATCATTTTGTCATGCATATGTTTAATCCATTCACAAAATGAATGAATTTAGTTAAAACTGCACACAATTTAGAGCAGTCTTATAAAAGCATATCTCAATAATAGAATTAGAGCTATTCGACATTATTATCATCACATGCATGTTACAGTCTGTACATTTCTGTATTTTTTTTTAAGTTCATAGAAACTGAAAATGTGTGACTTTGTACTGGTCTTAATGTGAACTGTTTGTACTTTTCGTTTTTTAAGTCTCAACTGACCTCATGTTTAATAGATTAATATAATACAACTGTTAACTCTAATAAACCATTGTTGTTGAATGTATCACCTTGTTATTAATATCATTAGCACAGAAAATCATAACTTATCTACTGTAAACAGTTTCAGAAATGAAGAGAGAAAAAAAAAATGTCTAAAACTGAACTAGAATTTGTGTGATTCTGTAATTTAGCTAAACTTGTTAACAGCTGCACTGGGCCAGTCTTGTGTTTATAGAGGAAGAAAAAAAGCAAATTAAAATCATGGTTTGTGTCTTTAGTTGTGACTGGAACACTGCATTGTTACATGGTGTATGTTGCTTTTATACATGAGCTACTGAATATTTAAAAAGGGACACACATTTTAAAACTGTGTTATTTAAACTGTTGTATAGATTAATAGAGAAGATTTGATACGGAGAGATAGATGATATCAGTGTAACCTCTATAGACTCACATGGGTTGCAGTGTTTAACTCCAGGACATGGTGATGGTGGACACAATAACACACACCTACAATGCTATATACACCTGTAGAGATAAAATGACCACAATCAATCTTCATTTATTTCCACATGATTTCACTTTAATGTTATGTTGGAGCACACACAAATACACGCACACATACTCAGTAACTTACTGCACCAGTGCTCAGACATCCAATTCCCCAATCTATTCATACAAATGAACACACACTCCACTGTGACAGCTCTCTCTCTTTTCCTCTTCCTCTCTCTCTTTTGTTCTCTCTCTCTCTCTCTCCCTCTCTCTCTCTCTCTCTTTCTCTCTCTCACACACACACACACACACACTGAAATGAAATCAGAATGATGTTTAGGAGAACACATCAGATGCTGTTCAACATGCCTCCTGTGTCAAAACATTTTTATCATGGAAACCCAGCATTAACCCTCCTCTTAACCATGGATATCCAGCCTTAACACCATGGAGCCTTTTCTCCATGGAGACGTGGCCTTAATACTCTTCTCAACATTCTGTGCCAGCTTTAAGGGTGCAGAATCAGTCAGCTCAAGTCCATAATCAACTCAATTGGAGATCTGTTATCATCAGGATTTCTAAAGCTCTGAACGCTTCCCTTGTGTTATATATAGTAAGATTGCACACAGTTTATTGCAGTAGATGTTTTTATAGCACTATGTCTTCTGTCCTGTTCTGTGTAAAGTCTGATCCAGCTAGTTGGACTGACATGTAACGTGACATGAAAATTTCATTTTTTATGCTGAGGGGATCACCATGGAATAACCCTAAAAAACAAAAAAAAATAATAATAATAATAATAAAAAAAACATTCGTTCTTGACCAGAACAAGTATAGCCCAACCGTTTTAAAGCCTAGTCAAATCTCTGGATCTCTGGCTACACAAGACAAGCAACATTATATGTATTATTCAGCATGCTGCACAATGCACAAAAAGACCCAGGTCCCAAGACCCAGGGAGCTGTATGGTTAAAAATAATGTTGTAATTCAACATTATTTTCCTCTCAGAACACACACATGGGGAAAAGAAGGAAACAATCAATTTCAAACAATCTGACTTCAATAGTGAATGTTCCCCTTCAGGAACTCGAGCTGCGTCGAAACGCTTTGGGAACGCCTCCAGCGTGACCACGCTCTGAAACATGTGTGCAAACAGTCCAATGGAGAAGCGAGACGTCACAGGCGGGGTGACGTAGAGACCAGGAAGCTTAAAAGCACGTGCAGTGCATGCAGGCGGCAGCTTCTGTCTTTCAGCAAGCGCTCTGTGTGTGTGTGTGTCACTCTGTTTTTTTGTGCTAGTTCGCACAGCTTTCATTTGAGAGTGTCACAATGTCCTACAAAGCATTCTTACGAATATAAGCAGCGGCATTTCGACTGTGTGTTCCTCTCTGCCTGTGCTATTTCGGGTGGCGATACACACAGCCTATTTGTTGTCTGTTTGGGAGCGAAGCATGGGAGTCAGTTCTCGATGGAGCTGACTGCAAGCGTTTGCGTTCCCCGCGGCTCAGCGTCCGCTTCTGCCGAGGCAGGGCGGCGGCCGTGATCGTGGGGATCGCATGTAGATCTACGGACGGGTTAGAGACGGGTCCGCCCTATCTCTGCCTTTCTCCCTAGATCTAGCGCTCTCTCTCTGGGTCGGAAGCCCGCGCTGTGGTACTTCCCCCTTTTGACTGAGAGCTTGCGGCGAAGCAGGCTGTGTCAGTTCCCGAGGGGGCTGACTGCCCGCACCCTCGCCGCGCACGCTTCGCTCCCGGAGGACTCTCTTTGAGGAGGGAGCCCTCGTGAATTCCCCGCGGCTCAGGTCCCGCTTTTGCCGAGGCAGGGCGGCGACTGCGGCCGTGGGAATCACAATTAGATCTACGAACGGGTTAGAGACGGGTCCGCCCTATCTCTGCCTTTCTTCCTAGATCTAGTGCTCTCTTTCTGGATTTGGAAGCCCGCGCTGCGGTACTTCCCCCTTTGAATGAGAGCTCGCGGCGAAGCGGGCTGCGTCAGCTCCCGAGGGGGCTGACTGCCCGCACACTCGCTGCGCACGCTTCGTTCCCGTTGGGCTCTCTTCGAGGAGGGAGCCCTCGTGAACTTCCCCGCGGCTCGGGTCCCGTTTTGCCGAGGTAGAGCGGCGACTGCGGCCGTGGGGATCGCACTTAGATCTACGGACGGGTTAGAGACGGGTCCGCCCTTTCTCTGCCTTTCTCCCTAGATCTAGCGCTCTCTTTCTGGGTTCGGAAGCCCGCGCTGCGGTACTTCCCCCTTTGAATGAGAGCTCGCGGCGAAGCGGGCTGCGTCAGCTCTTGAGGGAGTTGACGGCCCGCGCTCTCGCTGCTCACGTTCACTCTCGGAGGACTCTCTTCGAGGAGGGAGTCTTCGGGAGCTTCCCCGCGGCACGGTCCTGCTTTTGCCGAGGCAGAGCGGCGACTGCGGCCATGGGGATCGCAGCATAGATCTGTGAACGGGTTAGAGACGGGTCCGCCCTTTCTCTGCCTTTCTCCTTAGATTTAGCGCTCTCTCTCGGGGCTCGGAAGCCCGCGCTGCGGTTCTTCCCCCTCTGAGTGAGAGCTCGCGCTGCTGCGGCTCATCTTTCTCCGAGGAGATTGATGCTGTCCGCATATGAGCTGACTGCATTTTAGATCGCTCGTTTCTTCCTGCTCTCGCTTTTAAAAAATAAATAAATAAAAGAACGGGGATTCAAGCGATGTATGTGTGGTTTGTTCAGGAGCTGAGCATGTACAATCCGTCCTTGAGGGGGCGGGCTGTATTCATTCATATATGTAAAAAAAAAAAAAAAAAAAAAAAAAAAAGCTACGTGCATTTTGAATGTCTAGTTCTTCTCCCATTGTTATTTAATTCTGATGAATTAAATTTATTTACTGCACTCTCACCCTGTACTTTCGCTAAGTGTGTGGATGCTGCTAAATAAAATAAAATAAAAAAAAAAAAGTGGTAGCTGTGGCTGCCAGGGCATCTGCATACTGAACCTTATTGACATTTTGTCAGTATTAGCTCATTCTGAGCATGGGCGGTGCGGCATTGAGATGTCGTCCTCGCCCATATGAAAGAACTGGGGTTGTGACTGAACGCAGAGAAAAGTGTGCTTTCTCCATTACAGAGAACCACTTATCTAGGCATAGTGTGGGATCGACCACGATGCAGGCATGTCTATTTCCTGCTCGGATTGAGTCATCCTCGCGGCAGTCAAGAGAGTGAAAGTAGGCACTCACTGTGAAGCAGTTTCATAACTGCTGGGTCTGATGGCAGCTGTGTCCAACGTGATACCTTTTGGCCTGCTGTTCATGAGACCCCTGCAGTGGTGTCTCAAGACCAAGGGGGTTCTCCCTGAGGGGAAACCTGCTTTGCATGATCAAGGTCACGCGGCGATGCCTACGTGCCTTGAACATGTGGAGAAGACCTTGGTTCTTGTCTCAGGGCCCGGTGCTGGGAGCTCCTTGTCGCCGCGTATGCTAGCGACGGATGCGTCCCTCATCGGTTGGGGAGTGGTCATGAGTGGCCCCCCTGCCCGTGGTCTGTGGAGCAGTCACCATCCAGTTTTGAGATGCTGGCCGTGTTTCAGTTACTGAAACGCTTTCACCCAGACCTATGAGACTATGGTCCTGACTCATTTGGTCCAGGACCTCCGAGGGCAGGCCCTACTGGGGAAAGGGCGTGGTCCACCGCATTCTTCGGTGCCCGTCTCTCCTCGGTGCCCTCGGGAGATTAGCCTGCCAACCCTGCCGGTGCTTCAGGGCGCAGCGGTCTCCAGCGAGCCCACACCTCAGTCTTCCGCCCGGAAACGTAGCGGAGCTGGGGAGCTCGCCACCCCTGTGGGGGTCTCTACAGCAGCTAGTTCGGCTGTCTCCTGCCGGTCATCCGTTACAGGACACCGAACTAGCAGCTCATACCAGAGGCCAGTCTCGAGAGACTGGTTCCCTTAGTAGATTATTTGGCAGCGTGGAAACTACTGCCAAATGTATCTGCTTGGGTCCTGTGCACTGTAGAGCGAGGCTATCGCATTCAATTTGGCGCTCCGCCGCCACCTTTTACGGGATCTCCACTGTGGTGAGCCCCGAGCAGGGTCTGGTAATGGAACAAGAAGTAGAAACTCTCTTGAGGAAGGAGGCCACTGAGGTGGTCCCTCCTCACGTCAGGGAGTCCGGGTTCTACAGCCGGTACTTCATTGTTCCGAGGAAGGATGGGGGTATGCGTCCATTTTAGATCTAGACTACTGAATCGCTCAGTAATGACATTGAAGTTCAAAATGTTGACTATCAATCAAGTAGTGTCACGGATCAGGTCCGAGGACTGGTTTGTGACAGTAGATCTAAAAGACACATACTTCCATGTCTCCATCCTTCCTCAACACATGAAGTTCCTGAGGTTTGCTTTCACGGGCAAAGCTTACCAGTATCGGGTTCTTCTGGTCAGCCTTGCACTCTCCCCCCGCATTTGAAAGAGCTGGGGTTAAGACTGAACGCCAAGAAGAGTGTGCTGTCTCCATTATAGAGAACCACTTATCTAGGTGTGGTGTGGGATTCGACCACGATGCAGGCACGTTTGTCACCTGCTCGGTTCGGTCGATCCTCACTGCAGTCACGAGAGTGAAAGAAGGCCGGTCACTCACTGTAAAGCAGTCCCAGCGACTGCTGGGTCTGATGGCAGCTGCGTCCAACGTGATACCTTTTGGCCTGCTGTACATGAGACCCCGACAGTGGTGGCTCAGGACCAAGGGGTTCTCCCCGAGGGGAAGCCCTTTCTGCATGATCAAGGTTACGCGACAATGCCTACGTGCCTTAGACATGTGGAAGAAGCCTTGGTTCCTGTCTCAGGGCCCGGTGTTAGGAGCTCCTTGTCGCCGCGTAACGCTAGCGACGGATGTGTCTCTCACCGGTTGGGGTGCAGTCATGAGTGGCCACCCCGCCCGCGGTCTGTGGAGCAGTCGCCATCTCACTTGGCACATCAGCTGCCTGGAGATGCTGGCCGTGTTTCGAGCGTTGAAACACTTTCTCCCGGACCTAATAGGCCACGATGTGTTGGTTCGCACCGACAACACAGCAGTGGTCTATTACATCTACCACTAGGGAGGTCTGCGTCCGCGCCCCTTATACAAGCTGGCGCACCAGATCCTTGTGTGGTCCCAGGACAAACTCCTCTCGCTGAGAGCAGTTCATGTTCCTGGGCATCTCAATATGGGAGCAGACATCCTGTCGAGGCAGGGGCTGAGGCCCGGGGAATGGATGCTTCACCGTGAGTTGGTGAAGCAGATTTGGAGAGTTTGGCCAGGCTCAGGTGGACCTCTCCGCGACTAAAGAGAATGCGCAATGTCACCACTGGTGCTCTCTGACTTATCCAGCTCCATGGGGGCTGGATGCCATGGTACAGATGTGGCCGAGGCTTCGTCTGTACGCCTTTCCCCTGATCGCTTTGCTCCCGGGAGCCGGAGTTTTGGAATTTGTGGGTGTGGCCCCTCAGGGCACCTCATAGCTCCCGGTCTCTCAACTGAGGTTGTTGAGACCATCCTCCAATCCAGAGCTCCCTCCTCGAGGAAACTGTACGCCCTGAAGTGGAAACCTTTCACTTCATGGTGTGGAGACTGCCAGCAGGACTCAGTTAACTGCCCAGTTGGTACAGTGCTGAGGTTTCTGCAGGTTCGGTTCTCCACAGGGTTATCCCACTCCACCCTGAAGGTCTACGTGGCGGCTATTTCGGCCTACCACGCCCCTCTGGGTGGCTCCTCAGTGGGTTGGAACCCCCTCATTACACGTTTCCTCCGTGGTGCCCTGAGGCCTAGGCCTCTGGCCAGGTGTAGCTTGCTAAGTGTGGTCGGGATGCTATTTCATAGCTTTGAGTCCTCTGACCTTCCCTTCTTGGGGGTCAAGGCTCTCTTCTCTTAAGTTGGCTTCAGAATGCTGTGGAATGTCCACCCCTTTGACTTTAAGGTTCTTTCCTGGACTTGTGCCACTTGGCTCTTTTTCTCTCACCCTAGCTGTGCTCTTTCACACTGGGCAGGGATTTGAAGTCTGGTGGCGTGGGCATCTCGTTCCCAAAGCGTTTCGACGCAGCTCGAGTTCCTGAAGGGGAACATCTCAGGTTACATATGTAACCATGGTTCCCCGAGGGAACGAGACGCTGCGTCTCGGGCCATACTTCTGGCATCCCTGCAGCGCTTGCTTCTCTATTCAGAAGCTGCCGGCTGCATGCACTGCACGTGCTTTTAAGCTTCCTGGTCTCTACGTCACCCTGCCTGTGACGTCTCGCTTCTCCATTGGACTGTTTGCACACGTGTTTCAGAGCGTGGTCACGCTGGAGGCGTTCCCAAAGCGTTTCGACGCAGCGTCTCGTTCCCTCGGGGAACCATGGTTACATATGTAACCTGAGACGTTTTTTCTGCTGTCTGTCACTGAAACTCTGCGAACAGAGCTAATTCCAAATCATCTGTCCTCATCCTTCTAGACATCTAGACATCCTTCTGTCCTGATCCGTCTGCTACTTTTGACACACCACATCTCCCTGTCCACGCCGTCTGAACTGGCCATCTTCGCAGGTTTGAATTCAACCTCAAGATTCTATAAAATTTTCTGGAGAGTATGGCTAAGTCATATTAGCTAACCACTGGGGTATCTCAGGGTTCAGTGCTGAGCTCCCTCTTAATCTTCATATACACAACTCGACCTTTCAATCTTTTTTTTTTCTTTTTTATTTATTTATTTTTTTTTATCACTGGGCACTGTCCTGTCAAAAAAATATATTTTCACCCTCTTCTCTGTTTTCAATCTAATTTTTGAAGGCAATATCCAGTCATTTCAACAGAAATCTACGCAGTCAGAAATTCTGTGTAAGGCTAAAAGTTTTTCTTATGCAGATTTCGCAAGGGGTTCAAGTTGACCAACAGAAGGCTTAAAAGTGTTTTCTTGTTGAGCTGTGCTTCATACTTCGCTATATTATTCACAGTGGATATTTTGCTTATAGATTTCATTATTATGTTCACACCTTTTAATTTTAGTCATTTAGTATCACAGCATTTTTTAACATGGTTTTCTATTTTATTGTTTTTTTTTTTTTTAATGCATTAATTTATTTTTTTGATAAAAGCATCTGATAATAAATACATGTTAAAGTATTGTATTATTTTCCCAAGTTATAGACCTAAAAGAAGTAAAAGCCATGATGTATATCAACTTGATATGTCTTTAGGTATGTTTTGTGGAGCTTTTAAAAGGGACCCCAAGAGAATCCGCTTTTAGTTTGTTCATGATATCATCGCAATGGATGCACAATCTTACTGGTGTCAGTTGCGACCTGACGTGACATTTAAAGTGCATTAAAAAGGAGAGATCAGCAGACGAAATGACAGATCTCCACTCTAAAGAAGGTTGTTAATAAGACCCTCTGGTTTTTGTTTAGACTTGTGTTTCTTTAAATAACACTGCAAAATAACTGCTGGAGATTATTTCTCCAGAGAGAAAGACAGTGAAAGGCAGAGGAAGACATGATTAAAAATACAGCATCTGAACATTTTCTGATTTGTGTGTGTATGTGTGTGTGTTTTGTGTGTGCATCTCCCTTAGGTATCGTGGTTTCATAAATTTGGGATGATTGTAAAAGTGTAAAAGAAACCTAAGCAGGTTAGTGTCTCATCTCCCTCTCTCTCCCACTGATCCCAGAAATGTTGCTGCTCTTAATTGGGGTGGGGGCTTGTGGTTCGGTTGCTCCAGAGAACAAAAGCGTTTTAATTAGTGGGTGTTACAAGCGTGAGTCTCATGGGAAGGGCAGATCCTGAGCGACAGTGAAGTGGGATTACAGCTGGACACATTCTCTAAATCCTCAGTGTGGCAAAAACATAACCTTGTTCCCATATGGAAATGAGACTCTAGCATTAGCATTTCCGTGAGCTGTGATTGAATGTAATACTGTCACACAGAGTGTATCAGTTTACAGTTCACCAAAAGAACAAACACATCAGTGGTTTTCTGGGCACTGTGATAAACATAAACTGCTCACTAAGAGCAGCATAACTGCTGTGGATAGGGACCATGGTCAGGCTGTTACTCCAAAAGCGGCCCACTATGAATCTCGTTAGGACTGCTGAGCCAGTTCCTCATGCAAAGTTTTCTTAGGCAGGCATTTTGATGATTTGATGCTATCCATCAGGAACTGATTTGCAAAAAGTGTCAAATCAGAACTGATCCAGGCTGAATGTAAATTGTTTAAAGCAATGGTTAAAAAATGATATATAATAGTAAATTCTGAATATTTATAATAAGAAGTATGCCATGTGGTGGTAATCCCATGTATTCAACACAGTCTTACACATTTAGAACTGGAGATGCAAAATAAATGACAGTGAGCACAAATTTGATCTTAGTGAATTCCCTCTTGGCACTACAGTGAATGCTGTGCACTGTAAAAACAGAAAAATAAATCATGTTACACTTCAGCTGAATTTTGGACTGCATCCAAAATTGCATACTACTCTATAGACTATATGGTAGCCGAAAATAACTTGGATGACTTACTACTTCTGGTGAAATCCTGAAGCGTTCATCTGATGGCTTTGAGGCTAGGAGTGACGCAACTGATGCTGCTACAGTAGGTCACATGACAATGATTATGTTCACATAAATGTAATACTTTAATGTAATACTGATAAAATTTAAGCAATTAAACTCATGATTGTAGTAATTACAATCATCTTAAAATATGTTGTGCACACAAGTTTTAATCACAATAAACAGACATGTAAACAGCATAATTGCATCTATTTCACTGTGATCAAAGTGTGCATGTGCTGGGACATACACGAATGGCATGTGTTGTTCACCCAACTCCATAAATGAAACTCTGTGACATGCGGAAGTTTTCTAACCACAATAATTTGCTATGGATGCAGTGTCTTTTACTCACCTGTAGGTGTCTCGGATAATCGTCTGATAATTTACTCGGTTTCACGACGGCAAAATTACAGAACATATAGACAAAGTGTCAACAAAACAGCCAATAAAGGTTCGAAGAAGATCGTAAATGGGTTTTCTACAGCATTTCCTCTCTGAAGATGAGAAATTGTGACCCAGAAACCTGTTATTGGTAATCAATACCTTCACAACAGAACAACGGATTCCTATATCTGTGAAATAGCTAATCCCACACTACCCCACCAGTCTTGAAGAGGCACTAAAGAAGACTCTAATAGACCTTTTCTGAGCTCACAATGGAGCCAAACAACCTCATGCAATAACTCTGATGAGAGTGATTAAGGCACATGGTGGGAAACGAGAGAATGATTGTCTGGAGTGATTGGCTGAGTGACCCTGCATGGAAGTGCTGTGAGAGAATTGAACTCAGTCATTTTGTGTCCCCTTTCCTTGCTGATTATATTAATAAGATAAATTCAAGATCCCCCACCAGGCCTCAACCCGACTATTTTTATGAAATGGGTTACACAAATCTCTTTCCCTGGTCTCTGGAGAGTAGAGTATCAGTTTTAGAGAAGAGGTATAAGGGGTCATTGCTCTCATAGGATTTGTCAAAGATCGGAAATAGATAGAAATGGGGCGGCAAATCGAAGTCAGAAATAAATAGAATTGGGGTAGCCAATCAGAGTTTTCTGCCCCAGAGTGGCAGAGACCTAATTAGTGGTGTTTGTGCTATAGACATAAATGGTCCCTCAAATCATGCGGCCTGACAAGCAGAGTGTTTAGTTGCTTTTCCTGGTGGATGATACAAAGAGTTTCCATAAACATGCAATGAATCCAAGCATATCTAGAGGATAGAATATCATATAGACTTGAAGTGTCCTCCAACCACTAAAGGTGTGGTCACATTTACTATTGTTCTGCAAGATTTCGCAGGAAAATACAGTCATCCCAACAGGAATCCATGTGATCTGGAATTTCTGTATGATGGAAAAGTTCTCAATGGAGATTTAGCTTAGAATCACCATTCTGACCAACAGAAAGCTGCTTGGTTTGAAAGTGTCTCATGCGTGTGCTGTGCTTCGTATATTTCTACACTATTAACAGTAGACACTGGACCTGTTTTTGCGCATGAAATTTCATTACTGTGACCACGTAACAACACCCTGATGACCAATTGGAAAACGGTAGCATTGTGTTGCAGAGTTTTGCACAAGCAAGCACCATTAGAATCCCATTCTAGCTATCTTTTATTGTTCAGCTAAGTCAACTTGTCTTTATGTTATGTTCTGTTTCTTGTCTAGCAAATAGTTTATAATGTATTTCTGACGGAATCTAATATATCATCTACAAAGCTTGTCTGTACCGCAAATCCATTCTTTACCCACTGCACCTCCTCATCTCTGGGAGATTTTTTGGCTGCTGTGTTAACAGCGAAAGTTTAAAATGCATTAATTGCTCCTCGCTGATGGGAGATAATCTGCACAATTAAAATAATTGTTCTGCTGGAGCTGTGCTGGAAGAGTCCCCTGTCACAGCTCTTGCAGGAGGCTGGCCATAAATAGCAAGATGCTCCTCACCATATGCTGCCGAGCTCAGAGGGGACCGCTCTAGTTCAGACTGGCCTTATGCGCCACTTAAGAGCGAATCTCAGAGATAACAACGGTTAAATTGCATTTGTAACTGACTGTTTTTGAGCACTACAAAGATCAAGATAATGTGGGAAGTCTTGCCAGGAAATGTGATGCTTTTGTTTTACTTCAAATGAATGCATGTGTGTACAGTATGTTGTGCTGTATATGATGCGTTTCCACGAAGTAGCTGAATTGCCAAATTACTAAGTTCATTTCTTATTTTGCAGTGTCTATTTACACCAGGTGCAAATAGCCCGCCTTGCTGGCAGAGGCTATTTACTAACTCTGCCCACCAATGTGTGACTGGGATAGTCAACACTACAAAAGACAATTGTCAAACAAGTTCCAGTGATGTAGATGGTAGAGTGCATGCCAAATTCTTTTTGATGTGATTGACCCGAGTTTGAATCCACCTTTTGCCAATTTTTTTCTCCCTTTTAAATTTCATATCATGTCGGAAAGGCATTTATTTTCAATAAAAATGAAGGAAAAGTTGAAAATAAAGTATCAGGTAGGGTTAGGATAGGTGTTGGGAGGGCTTTACATTGCCAATAAGTTGGCATCCATTTAATAATTTGAATTAAAATTATATTTTGCACTCAATACATTATCATTGCATGGTGTTTTATAATGCACTGAGATGCAGATAATTGCAACTATTTGCAATAAGTGCTATTTTAATATAGTGTAAATAGAATCTATATCTATTTGCATTTAGTGTAAATAGCATATCGCTAAGAAAATCCTGCTATTTCACTTGACTTTCACTTAGCCTCTATCACTATTTACACAGTGCAAATAGCCGCTGTTTTTTTATTTACCTTTACAATATATTATCAGGTTGTAACAAAACAAAACAAAACAAACAAACAAACAAACAAACAAAAAAACATGATGAATATACACTGACCAAAATTATAAATGCAACACTTTTGTTTTTGCCCCCATTTTTCATGAGCTGACCTCAAAGATCTAAGACTTTTTCTATGTGCACAAAAGGCCTATTTCTCTCAAATATTGTTCACAAATTTAGTATCTGGTGTGACCACCATTTGCCTCATGCAGTGCAACACATCTCCTTTGCATAGAGTTGATCAGGTTGTTGATTGTGGCCTGTGGAATGTTGGTCCACTCCTCTGCAATGGCTGTGCGAAGTTGCAGGATATTGGCAGGAACTGGAACACGCTGTTGTATACGCCGATCCAGAGCATCAATGGGTGACATGTCCAGTGAGTATGCTGGCCGTGCAAGAAATGGGATGTTTTCAGCTTCCAGGAATGGTCCAGGTGATGGTCGTGGATAAATGGCACAACAATGGGCCTCAGGATCTTGTCACGGTATCTCTGTGCATTCAAAATGCCATCAATAAAATGCACTTGTGTTCGTTGTTCATAACATACGCCTGCCCATTCCATAACCCCACCGCCACCATGGGCCACTCGATTCACAATGTTGACATCAGCAAATCCCTCACCCACATGACACCATACACGCTGTCTGCCATCTGCCCTGTACAGTGAAAACCAGGATTCATCCGTGAAGAGAACACCTCTCTAAAGTGCCAGATGCCATCGAATGTGAGCATTTGCCTACTCAAGTCGGTTACGACGACGAACTGCAGTCAGGTCGAGACCCCGATGAGGATGACGAGCATGCAGATGAGCTTCTCTGAGACGGTTTCTGACAGTTTGTGCAGAAATTCTTTGGTTATACAAACTGATTGTTGCAGCAGCTGTCCGGGTGGCTGGTCTCAGATGATCGTGGAGGTAAAGGCGCTGGTCCTGGGCTGGTGTGGTCTGTGGTTGTGAGGCCGGTTGGATGTACTGCCAAATTCTCAGAAACGCCTTTGGAGACGGCTTATGGTAGAGAAATGAACATTCAATTCACAGGCAACAGCTCGGGTGGACATTCCTGCAGTCAGCATGCCAATTGCACGCTCCCTCAAAACTCGCGACATCTGTGGCATTGTGCTGCGCTGGCCTTTTACTGTGGCCAGCCTAAAGCACACCTGTGCAATAATCATGCTGTCTAATCAGCATCTTGATATGCCACACCTGTGAGGTGGATGGATTATCTCGACAAAGGAGAAGTGCTCACTAACACAGATTTAGACAGATTTTTGTGAACAGTATTTGAGAGAAATAGGCCTTTTGTGTACATAGAAAAAGTCTTAGATTGTTGAGTTCAGCTCATGAAAAAATGGGGGCAAAAACAAAAGTGTTGTGTTTTACACAACACTTATCATTTTGGTCAGTGTAGTACTAAAGGAAAAGTTATCTCAGTGAAAAAACGTCAAATGTCAGGTCTTTCACAGAATTCCGAGAATGTCAATTTATGCTTGTTTGAATGTTTTTTAAAAGTTGAACTGTTCATGGTGTGAAACTCTGAAACAGTAAATGTGTCCATTTGATGCATGCTAACATGGATTACTTGGAGTTCATGTTAACATGGAGTTACCGATGGAGTTTTGGTTCCTTGCCGCTGTCGCCTCTGGCTTGCTTAGTTGGGGACACTTTCTCTTAACACAATATTGCATTTTATTTTATTGTTTTTGATTAACTACCTTTACCTAAAAAGTGAGTGTTTACTGTTGCCTTTGGCATTGTTGATATACTGTTTCCTATTTAATACTGCACAGCCGCCTTGTCACAATTCTGTATTGTTAAAGGCGGTATATAAATAAAGGTGACTTGACTTGACTTGACTTGACATGGCACTTTATAAAAAAAAAAAAAAAAAATGAGACAACTATCTTAATGACACTTTTCATTTTGATACAGAACAATGTTACTTCATACATTATAGGCTATGTTCTGAAACAGACTGTGCATCTGACGAGAATGAAGTCTCAAAGTCCTGAATATTTACATAGCTTTGAGACTTTGTTGGGAACAAAGCTTGCTTACGGAAAGATAGCTACTCTTATGCCACACTACTCTTTTTTAGCATTTATACATGAATCTAAAGTTTTCTCTCTGGGGCTCTGAAATACGTACCTTGCTGGCGTCAGATCCGACTCTGATCTTAAAATGCTCCAGTATGAATTTCTTTTGTTTAGAATCTACCATTAGCAGAGACTCAAGACAAACAGAAGCTCTTGTGCTCATTAAGGAAGGGGAGAGCAGCCGTTACACTGACCCGCTCTCACCCGGAACTCATTAATAACCACTGACGCTTCCGTAAGCCGGAGCTGCTGCTCTTCTTATCTGACAACTCGCCATATTTAAGACTTAGAAGACTGGCCACAGGAAAGTTCATTATCTCTGAAGGAAGGGAAAAGGCCAGGAGAATCGAAATACTAATTGGATATATCTGTATATAATTGAAATCAAAATATTCCTTAAAATTATCCCATTAAATGCAATAGTCTGAGTAAATGTTAATAGGGGTGCATGTGGATGGATTTTATAATAAACGATGTGGAAATGTTTTCATCACATCCATTTTTTTTTTTTTTTTTTTTTTATTGCAGACACCAGTATATTTCACTTAGAATGTTATGAAGAATTCTTCCTGCTGTCTTCTGGACTGATATTGATCTGTTCAAGGGCAGACTGAGAAAATGTGCTAAACTGGCTGGGAAAATATCTATACAGAAACTCTCTGGGCAAATTGTGATATGTCAACAGACAATACACAAATTGACTTAAAAACTGATATTTCAACAGGCTGGTTTGCCTACAATACTATGAACATGATCCATTACTGTGTTGTTAAAAAAGTATTACTGCATTTACAATAAAACTTCATTAGTAAATCTGGTCATAGCTGTTCTCTTAAAAACTCTCAATTTTCTAACTTCAGTATAAAAGGCATTTTGTTTTACCATTAAAATACACAAAAAATAAATATTCACTGGGGCAGGGAGAGAAGAACACAATAAAATACAAAATTAAAAGGGTAAGGTGAAACAAGAACAGGCATGCTGAAGGAAGTGCAGGTCAGGTTCTGCCAAGAGACAGACTGCATTGGTGTTTTGGTGAGAAAGAAAGAAAAGAAACAGATACACCTAAACATAATCGGTAACACTTTAAAATACTGTTCCCTCTTCCATCATTAATGAATAGCTACATAGGAACAAATGACTAATGGGATACTAAAATTCTAGTAACTACTATTAATTAACAAGAAACTCTGATTAACAAATCAGTAAGTTATAGTGCTCAGTTGAAAGTGGTAGTTCACTATTAGCTAATTCACAACTACTATTTTTTTCATATCTCTCGGAGTACTACTAAAAACTAGTATATACAGGTTCATAATTAATGTGAATAATGCAACATGCTTAAATTAATTCTAAAGTGATGATTATGGTAACCCAGTAGTAATGACTCAAGTATTACCAAATCCATCAGATCAGTATTCTAAGTTGAAGTTTTTGTAAGGTTCTGGAGAGCAATGCTTCCGATGGATTTGATAACACTTGAGTCATTACTACTGGGTTACCATGATCTTCACTTTAGAATACTGATCCAAATAATGTGTAATTTCTTCTGATAGATTTGGTAATACTTGTGTCATTACTACTGGGCTACCATGATCTTCACTTTAGAATTAATTATATATCATTAACATTAATTATGAACCTATATGTGGTAGTTCCTAGTAGTTCTCTGGAAGATGAAAAAAAAAAAAATGTAGTTACTGGTTAGCTAATAGTGAACTACCACTTTCAACTGAGCTCTCTTTGTTAATCAGAGTTTCTTGTTAGCAGTTACTAAAATGTTAGTGCATTAGTCATTTGTATACTCATTAATGACAGAACAGTATTCTAGTGTCTAATAGTTCTGGAGAAAACTTATGTTTGAGTAACAGAACTAAAAATTGAATGAAAACTAGACTCAAAACTGCCTTAAAATTGACTCAACCTTACTGATACTGAAAAATAACTCTTGTGACGATTTCCTACTGGCACAATATCTGACATGTCAGTGAGGCTTCTTCGGTCTGAATCTAAAAAGAGGCAGTGAGAGAGAGAGAGAGAGAGAGAGAGAGAATTAGGGAAATCAGTCTTTTTCTTTGTGAGGTCTTGACGCAAAGACAGCACTCATATTATTTACTGTTATTACTGCAGTAGCTTCTCCTTTAAATCTCAGAGTCAGTTTCAGCGGTTTTATAGGAAAGTGTCTTGCGTTAACAAGCACAGATCAATAATCTATTTATCCTTGAATGATGGGAGGAGCTGTTCATTCTTCCAGGTGTAGTGGAATGAAAAATGTATTTTGATTTGTGACACAAGGCACACACACACACACACACACACACACACACACACACACACACACACACACACACACACACATGTTTGTTTTTGTGAATTGTGGGGACTTTCCATAGACTTCTATAGATTTTGTACTGACCAAACAATATTGTCTATCCCCTAACCCAACCCTAACCCTAAACCTAGCCCTCACAGAAAACATGTTTGCATCGTTACACTTTCAGATAAACATCATTTACCGCAGGCCGGTCCCCACAATGTCAAAAATTTCAGGTTTTACTATCATTGTGGGGACATTTGGTCCCCACTATGTAGCAAAAACAAGTACACACACACACACACACACACACAGCTTTAGAGTGTAAATATGCTGTTACTGCCTTGATAAATCAGGATGATGAATGTACAACATCATTTATGCCTTCACAAGACATACTAACAAATGATTCCCTTCTAGAATACATTGCTTCAGCTTCCTTCTCAGTTAGGTATGATCCAAAGAGCTTTTCTGTTTAGAGTAAGTGTTAAGGTTTTTCAAAGTGCATCTACATCCTCCCAAGGTTTCAGTAAATCAGACTGTCAACACAAATCAAATTAGGCAGGTAGACTACAGCGATATGCCAGGCAGGTGGCTGGTCATCGCTCTCCTTTGATGGGTAAATTACATTTGACATCCACACAAGCTATAAATAGATACACACACATACAACAAGTGTTTGATCTTGACAAAAGAAAAATTATAGCAATTTGACAACAGACAGTAAAACACGCCTTTTCTGTTTGACTCAAAGGTTTTGGGCATTACTGTTTGCTTTGTTGTGTAATCAGCGACCATAATTTGCTGTGCCGTACACAAAGGAAAAAATAATAATAATAAAAAAATAAGTATGTGAGTGTGGCCTTCATTAATACTGCACCATTAAAATATAGTGCTGCATGTCTGCATCTGCTGTTTTGTTTTGTGTAGGCTATTGCATTTACTCACTGAATAACTAATCTTTACTCTTTACATAACATATAATCTGCATTCACAACTTCTTTTACTTCCATAATGCCACTTATTTTGAAAAAAAAAAAAAAAGAATATGTGACTTAATCTTACTGAGAATCTGACTGAAATTTGATCGTTCCATTATGAAACCACTTACCTAAAACAACGTCTAAAACGCACACTGATGAATTATGCACACAGAGCAGGAACATCCAGTAAGAAAGCGTCTGTTTTGAATACACGTTACCTACGAGTTGGTAATGATTGTTTATAGCATTCTTTACAACATATACATCCTAAATGTGGACTGTATCCTATTGTATTTTATGTAGCGTTGTGTACTGCATTGTTTTTTTTATTCATATACTGAAAACTGTACTAATGTATATGACACATTGACTGTTTGTAATATGAATAACTCAGATTCCTGGTGAGTGTAACTTCCTTAGCCAATAAACGTGAATTGTGATTGTGAAGTTCCGCCCACCCCTGGTGAATGATACACACACCTCAGTATCCTGTGAGGAGCTTCAGACACGGCGAGAGAAACGCGCAGCGTCCAGGAGAACTGAAGAGACAAAGGGCTGTCTCGCACACTCACTCTGAGGGTCTGAAGGACACGACCTGGCCGTCCCTGCAACCGTATGGCCATTTTTGTTTTATTCTCTTAAAACGAGCTCGATAACACTGGAACGACTAGCTTTGGGTTTGGGAAGGAAATCTGTGAATCTGACTGTCTGAGGCGCGTCCGGATGAATTGATAACCATTTAACACACAGCCTCCAAGCAACGTATTCTAGTTAAGTTGCATATGTTCTGCTGCAGAGCAGACAGAGGTGGAGAAAAACCTCAGGTGTTGGAAAGCATCAAGACAAGTTTTTGTACCCATCAGTTGTTGCGCAAATTGCTAGACGGAAGGATTCGCTCATCTGTGTTCGGACTGTTCATCTGTGATGAGACTGACGAAAATCCACATCCACAACTTTGGGCTCGGCTTTGTGAAACTCAAATAAACAGATGAGTGAAGACAGACCGTGTGTTTCAGCACCCGAGCTGCTGGACAGCGTCTGTGGAGAGTTTCCTGCATCTCTGCTTTCAGCCCCAACGAGGAATCATGTATCGTTATACCGTTTTAGAAAATAAATAAACGATCCCTTCTCTTTAAACTACGCTTTAGTCCGAAATGCTGGAACGCAGGTAATGAGAAGAGAGGAGAAATCCCTGTATGGTAAAATATAGGTAAGACTATTGTCTTTTCTTGTTCTTAATTATTTTCATTAGATCGGGGCTGTCGTCACAGTTTATGCTGACTATTAATCAGGGTACTGTAGGTTTGAAAGTCAATATGTGTTGACTACACAAAAGCTTTTCTTGCTGCCGTCATACTGGCCAAGATACAGTACATTTTTTACAGCTGTAAATATGGAATCTGCTGTCCATGAACACTTTTTTTCATTAGCTTATTTTCTATCTCGAGTACAAAAGCTATCTTGCACAAAATGTTAATGTTGTTACAGCAAAATGTAAACAATAAAGTTGTTATGGAGCAAAACAGCCAATGAGGATAAAGCCAACAAAACTTAAAACTGTAATACTTTATTTTACAGTGTTCTGGTTGCACATACTTACTATAGTACTGTAATTATGCATGGTTACAAGCAACTAATCTTCAACTAAGTATAGCAAGTACAGTTTACTAGTGTAACCTATAAAGCTACTGACTAATTATTCAACTAAATAACATTACTATAAAACGGACATATAACCCTTTCAGTTAAATCTACATTGTAAGGTTGACCTTTGTTAAAATGTAGACAGTGTGTTTTGTGTTAATTTGTTTAATCACCAGTAATTATAAAAATGTGATGATTTATTAATTTATTTGAGTTTATTTGAGTGATTTTTATTTGAGTTCTGACTCAAAAGTTGCTACAGTAGTTACTAAAATACGCCTATGTGACAACTTATTCATGTGACAACCAGCTTTGGTCTTTGTATGCTTTTGTTTTTACTTATAACATCTTTATCCAGTGAAAAGGTCATGACAGGTCTAATACACTGCTAAAATATTAGACAGTCAAGTTAGCTTTACTTCTGTCTCTGCAGGATAAAATGTCTGCTCTTCGTAAGAAATTTGGAAGCGACTATCAGGTAGTGACCACCACATCTTCCAGCCATCAGAAAGACAAGAGAAGGAAACGGCAGCGATTTGTCGACAAGAATGGACGATGTAACGTCCAGCATGGAAACCTGGGTGGAGAGACTAGCAGATATCTCTCAGATTTATTCACAACTTTAGTAGACCTCAAATGGCGATGGAACCTCTTTATCTTCATCCTCACATACACAGTAGCCTGGTTGTTCATGGCTTCAATGTGGTGGGTCATTGCATACATCAGAGGAGACCTGAACCGAACCCACGATGAGAAGTACACGCCATGTGTTGCCAATGTTTATAACTTTCCCTCTGCTTTCCTTTTCTTCATTGAGACAGAGGCCACTATAGGATATGGTCACAGATACATCACAGATAAATGTCCAGAAGGAATCATTCTCTTCTTGTTTCAGTCCATCTTGGGCTCCATAGTGGATGCCTTTTTAATAGGTTGTATGTTTATTAAGATGTCTCAACCCAAGAAGAGGGCAGAGACTCTGATGTTTAGTGAAAACGCAGCAATCTCCATGCGTGATGGCAAACTCACATTGATGTTCAGGGTGGGAAATCTGCGCAACAGCCACATGGTCTCAGCCCAGATCCGGTGTAAATTACTCAAGGTAAGGGTCTGCCTTTTGTCCAATTATTTAGTCTATGTGCTACACTTTATTTTATGGTATCCTTTTTTACAGTGTAATTATACATATAAGAACTGAGTAATATTAATTAACTAAATGTACATACAGTATGTTTAGGGTTAGGATGAGGGTTTGGTTTAGGGTTAGCTGCATGCAATTATGCATAAATTATTTTTATTACTACAGTAAGTACATATAACTTGTAACAAAGGCATTGTTAAAAAAAAATAAATGTTATCTGGTAAGCAGCATTACAGTAATTAACTGGAAAATAACAGTATTGATGTTGTAAAGCAGCTCTAAAAAGACAATTTAGTCATTATTCTGCTTGATTTAGTTCCTGCAACTTGCAACCTGTGTGACTTGCTTTCTTCTATGGAACATTACAGAAGATATTTTGAAAAATGTTCGTACCCATTGCCTTCCAGAAAGCAACATAGTTTGGGTACTATTATTCTTATCTGTTTTGTTAAATAAATACTACATATCTTATGTTATGATCCACAGAGGAGGAAAAAAAAAGTCACAGAGGCCTGGAATGACATCAGTGTGACCAAATGATGAATTTTTGCTTTTAGGTCATCTACATTTTGGTAGATGTACTTCAAAACATCTGTACATACGAGACCACTGTTTTCTACAACTGTTAAACTTTGTTAATATTGTTACTGATGTAGCTATATTTACGTGAAATATGTGTAACATGGGCCCCGCAATGGAAAGTGTTACCCTGCCCTCTGTTGTTCATTGAAAGACTCAGCCAGTCCTGCCGGAGAATCATGACATTCTCATGATTATTTTTTTTAATTAAAAATGGTTAAAACAATGAGAAAGAGAAATAACTTTATTTAATTTAAATGTTAAAGGTGCAAATTAAAACAGCATAAGAAACTGAAAAAGTTCAGCAGAAAATATATTCTCAATCTCCGCTGCCTTGTTTCTGTGTTTTTTTCTGTGTTTCTGTGGTATTGTACAAGGTTTTGCCAGCTTTTCTGGCCAGAATACTTAAATATATTTAATTAAATATATTTAAAATATATTTATATTTAAGTATTCTGGCCAGAAAAGCTGGCAAAACCTTGCACAATACCACAAAGACTTGCTGCATAGTGCTTTGGTAACTTGCGATTGGTGTAAAAAATAGCATTGATTTCTTTACTGTATACTTTGAGCTTTAATTTTATGTCCTACCTGTCTGTCCTTTGATGCCTGACTGTCTATCCTCACAGCTCAATTCACCGTACAGTGTCTAAAGCAATTTTTACGCCCCATCTCCCCTCTTTTCACTCCTGCAGTCCCGACAGACGCCCGAGGGTGAGTTCCTCCCCCTGGATCAGCTGGAGCTGGATGTGGGTTTTAGCACCGGAGCGGACCAACTCTTTCTCGTGTCACCACTCACAATCTGTCATGTGATCGACAACAAGAGCCCCTTCTATGAGCTCTCACAGCGATCCATGCAGACGGAACAGTTCGAAATTGTCGTGATTTTGGAGGGTATTGTTGAAACAACTGGTAAGTTATTCTATGTTATTTTTAATCATGCATTGGTCTAAAGACTGGATTGCAGTCAAATGTGCATTTTGATGTTAAGTAAAAAAACTGTTTAGGTTTTAGAATTTTCTGATGATTTACTCACCCTCAGGCCATCCAAAATGTGGATGAGTTTGTTTCTTCATTGGAACAGATTTGGTGAAACATAGTATTATATCACACAGAGAATGGGCGCTATCAGGATGAGATTCCAAACAATTGATAAAAACATTGTAATGATTCACAAGTAATGCACATGACTCCAGTCCATTAGTTGCCATTTTGTGAAGCAGAAAGCTGCATGTTTGTAATAAACCAATATGTGTTTAACTTAAAATATTTTGAACTTAAAACCGAAGTTAACTTTTAAAAATGTAACTTTTCAATTGAAAAGTCATCTCACCTAAATCAGGAGAGAAATATGCACAGACCAAGCACCATTTACATGCAATAGTGCAAAAAAGTTCTAAATAAAAAAACAGTGTTTTTTTTTATGTGAGAAGACAACAGGGGATGGACTTTAGTAGAGGAAGCATTATTTTGAATTAAGGACTGATATTTCGACCAGAAGAGACAGTTTAAAGTTATTATTGGGGACTGATTCTCACTATTCACTCACTATTAACTGCCTCAACAAACTCATAATTTGCTGCTTATTAATAGCTAGTAAGGTAGTGGTTAAATATAGGTATGGCTCGGATTAAGGGATCTAAAATATGGGCATGCAGAATAACGCATTAATATGTGCTTTATTGTAAATAGCCAATATGCTAAATGTTATCAGCTGTTTGGATTCTCATTCTGACGCCAACCAGAGGATCCATTGGTGAGACAATGATGTATAATGCTACATTTCTCAAAATCTGTTCTAATAAAGAAACAGACTTATCTATATCTTAGACTGAGGGGGAGTGGATTTTCAGCAAGTTTTCATTTTTGGGTGAATAAGGTCCCTGCACTACGGGAAAAAAAAAAAAAAAAAAAGAAAAGGAAAGGAAATTGTAGTTTATTAATTTAGAAAGACTACCACATCCTGTTAAGGCGACTTACTAAAATAGAAGACATGGGGTATCTCACTGGCCTTGAAGTGCACATGATTGATTTTGTTATACTGATCAGCAATTAAGTGTAATTGTTAACATGCTGTTTAGGGAGGTTGGTTAAACCAGTATGGTTTCTGTGTGTATCTCTTTGGATGAAAAGCACAATAACGCTGAAAACATTGAAAATCTTTTTAACACAAGTGGTTATTCGTTTTTATAATCATATTGTGTTTATTAAGGATAAGTGTTAATTTGGAATATGATCAGGCATAAAACAAGCACTATAAGGACGTTTAAAAAAAAAAAAAAAAAATCAACAACTCCGTTGGTGTCTAAAAACATGCCAGTAATTATACTGCCTACTCTACATGTTAGCATATTATATTAGTGCTATTCTTTGCAATGTTGTCAACTACATACAGGAAGTCTTAACCACTCTTTTCTAACTTTTTTGGCAACTTGGCTTTAGATGTATTAAACAGTGGGCATCTTACTGAAAATCTGCATCGTTCTGTACAAAGAGAGTATATAAAGGCAGTTAGAAGGGCCTTCAACCCAGTTTCTAGTTCAATAAACAAACAGTCCCATCCCAAACTCACAAGTTCCTTCATTACCAACAGTTTACCAAACTGATGTTTCCAGAAACCATAACATTTGCAAACAGTATTGCAAGGTTGCATGGAAGCAACCCTCCCTCTGTTTTTAGAAGCATTGTTTCTGGTAGTCAAATACAGTACACATAGATTAATACTATAATTAATTATTTTTAGTATATTTAAACTATTTATACTAATTTATACTAATAGTATTATTAATACTATTAATACTAAAAAGCAATATAGTGAAAGTAGTAGTAAATTGTAATTAGAAACAGACGCAAAGAGAAGATATCATGATTGAACCTTACTGCTCAAAAGCAAGTCTGAACTTGTCAATATTGTTCAACTTACTATGAAATAAGAAGTCAGAGAAGTCCAGTCCACAACATCTCAGACATCACCTTCTTCCCAGCGTTTCTGCTGGAGACTCATGTGGAATGAGCACAATACAACGTTAATAACTGATGAACAGTGAAAGTACCGAATCCCAGGACTCTCCAGTTTTCTGGTGGCTGTAACACTGTTTCTATGGCAACCCACTTTGAATCCCCCCCCCCTCCTTTGTGTTTCCATGCAGCCTTTGAACGTATGATTATTATGAAACCCTGAAAAGTGTGTGCAAAGCACTTTTTCCTCAGAAAGACAGAGCTAACAGAGTGAGAGGACGTGCATCAGACAGACCAGAAAAAGAGGCAGAGAGTGCGAAAGTCTGCCTTGACGCTGGGTTCCTGTTAAACAGCTCATGGATACAGAAAATAGCCAAGTTTCTGTTCAGCTATTGATGGTTTATTTCATATTAGTAGTTTCAACAATCTGAACCTGAATAACCTCAACTTAAATGGAGTTATTTCAAAATGAACAAATATCCATTATTAATAACTATGCCCACTTGGCAGATTAACAGACATGTTAGGGTTAGGTCCCTCATTGTGTCAGTTCCAAAATGTAAGTTTTTAAATAATTTTAGTGAGTAAATATTGTGCAATAAAATGTCCACTCAATTTGATCGCACAGTGTACAGTTTGTGTATATTGAAACTATTGAAATATATTCGTCTACACCATAAATATACATCAGCTAAGCTAATAGCTTCAGGGCATTAGCTCTCTAGGCATTATCACTAAATGCTGAAAAATATATTTCAGACAGCCGCTGTTAACATTGGTGTGATCCATGGGTGTGTATGTGAAATAGATGAGGGAACATTCATCAACATCAAACCTCACCCCTTTTAACACTTACAGAGCATTTGATTTTCAAGAAGAAGTCTATTTTGAGAGCTTTCAGTTCACTCAGCAAATATTCCTCTATAGTTCTGACACAACAACAAAACTTCAGAGATAGATTTTTGCGCCCGTCATGGTGATTTGAGAAATTTTGTCAGTGAATGCAGAATCTCTCCAGCAGCCTGAAGCTTTAAAATAAAACTAAACAAACTCTTTTGAATGGCATGTAGAATAATCTAGCCAGACCTTGAAGGCTGTCACTGATAAAGTGTTTACTAAAGATTTTCCAGTGAAATTAAGCTTTTTTATTTAGGAAATTTTGAAGAACACCTTTCTGTTACTGTCATTTTTGAGGTTGAGCTATCTACAGTTATACTGCTAGCTAAATTGTCACTGCAGGTTACTAGTTAAAGCTTAGTTTAAAGAGATGTTTGACATTTTTCATCATTTTATTTTTATCCCTGGGGTCCACTTAAAAAGGCAATATTTGTCACTTATTTTTTCACTTGTCCTTTAATAACAGCTTTAGTGCAAATGTGCAATACAAAATGATGACATCAGGCTAAAAATACATTTCTGCAACACATTCTCATTAAGGAAATGCAGGTGCTACAGGGTCTGTTAAATGTGATTGTACTCTTTTTCTATTCACCTTGATATTCTGGTGCTATTTTTTTCTGATATTTTATGTAAAGTGTGACTCCACTATGCACATTTACTGATTTTGCATAGACATTATGCTTGTACACAATGTAGGCCATTAGCATGGGCGACATTTGATTCTTGAGTCGGGGGCGGCGGCAATACCTACCGTATTGCCATGCACCAAAGCAGTCAATACAGCGCAGTCAAGAATAATTTAAAGAGGCTTTCTTTTTTAACCAGAAATGTGCACACTGCTTTTCTGATTTTTCGTGTATTTTTCCCATGTCACTTGAAATGTATCCATTTTGATATGTTCTTACTAAAGGTGAAACACGTGAGGAAAAAATTAACAATCAGTAGTGGGACTATTCTGTCATAAATCGCATACCATTCAGAAGAATATGTATGTCAAACTGAACAACGTTAAGCACATGTGTGAATCATTATAGATATCAGGTAGACTTTGAAGCCAGACTAGTCTCAATAATAAATATATATATATATATTTTTTGTTTCATAATTACAATGTATACGTTTTTCGTTATTTACCTCAAAAGAACGGAAGTGAAATGTCTAATTTTAGAGTTTCACATTGAACACATTGCAATTATGTGTGGGATGGCCCTGACCAAACACAGCTATACAGTATAGTTCAAAACAATGTGCGCAAATAGATGAAACACAATCTGACATTCAGAAAAACACTTCCCTCCATCCACACACAGCTCTCATAGAACACGAGACACATAAACGAGCCAAATGCTTTACATTTCTTGAAATAATAATTTCTGAACATTAAACATTAAACAAGATTGTCATTTTTCAGTTTCTTGTGGTTTCTTATCTATAACAGTAAATAGTGAAAATTACATGGCTAATGTCATAGAATAGCGTAGTTTAATAATAGCGGGGCACATTGTAACGCAGCATTACAATGTTCCCCATCTGTGCAACTGGAATTTAAAACTGGTTAATGTCTTCTGGTGGTTTGCGAAGCAATAATAAACTATCTAAACTGACAAATAACAGATTGGAGATTAAAATAATAGCAGATTTGTCTCATTTGAAATGAATACTAAAAACTGAGATGAAAAATTTACTTCAGCCAAAAATATACTTATACTATAGTAAAATCCTTCATTTTCAGCTCTGAAGTATGTGTTTAATATCTCAGGTCAGTAGTGTTTTAATAGTCTTATCCTCAGAAAGCACATCACAGACCCCACGTTCTGTTCATTGACGATTTGATGAATCATTTGATGAATCATAAAAACATTTTTCCCCCATATAACCTAAAAATGTACTTAATGTGGAAGCTCATGTAATTTATTTCAATGACACATATTGCACATTTTAGCAAATAGACTGCTAAAATGCTGCCAAATAGGCTTGCTGTTTGAAGAGGTTTATTACAAAAGTGACCTAAGTATTGAGATATTAGGGGGGGAAAAAATAACATATGTGGTAGCTGTAAAGAATACAGTACTTTTTTATGAATGAATGTTTTCTTAATTAAGAGTCAGTGATGGCTGTGTTAATTGTTTTGAGAGCACTGACCTTTTTGTGGAGATAATTAAGAACAACAGTTCTGGTAAGAAAGTTATAAAAATACAGTGAAAAAGATTCAGAGGTTCTTTAGCTCAGAGTCTCTGTGATGGGCTCTGGGTACTATTGAAAACATATATCTTATATCCATGTGTTTTTTTTTTTTTTTTGGATTACAATATTGTGTCCTTCTTCATGCATGAATGTATTTGCATCCATGCTGTTTGTTTGTATTTTCCATTAAACATATCCCAGCATTTTGTGTCCCTGTCCACATTATCATTTCATGAGGAGGATTTCCCGCTTATTTTCTCTGTGAAGGATATTGATGCTTTTCTGGAAGGATGCAGCCCGCAGCAAAATCCCTTCACAAAGAATAATCAAAATCCTCCTAAATGCAGAGTGTAAATTTAGCTCTGCACTGTGATCAGCCTGATGAAGACCTTCATAAATACAGACTATAAGTTTTGAGCTTTGCTCAGCTGTTCTGCAACCAGTGATAAGGAGTTTCATAAATGATGAAACCAGTGGCCTGAATATACCACAATGTGCTAGCAAAACCTATAGTCTGAATTATGGAAATGCTGTGATGAGCTAGTGGCCCTTGACTGCATACACTGCTAGCTCTTTTTATGTCCCAACATAACAGAACAATAAACACTGACAGATTTCCCTCATATTAATGTTATGCAAAAACAAACAAACAATGATAATAATAAAACTGGATATTAGATGTATAGTATTTCATATTACAGACTGACTGTAAACCATTTAAAAGTATATTTAGTATATTTATTTATTTATTTATGTATTTTTTTCTGACACATTTAGATTCAACCCCACTTGCTGTTTTAGACAGTCTGTGCTGCCCCGGCCCCTAAAACAGCTGGTCATGCTGAAGAATGAACAGACCCTGACATAACAATAGAGTAAACTGAGCAGAGCAGTTTTTTGTGTTGTGTTGTGTGTTTGTGTGTGTGTCATTTCTCCAGTGAAAAGGGCTTGGTAATTGTGTCTTTAGGGATTTGCCATGCCTGGGCTGAATGGTGATAAATTATTTGAGGGTGTGGAGTGGCGCATAACCCCATGTGAACCCTGTTTGGTGAGGAGAAATATCTTCCAAGGATCTGTAATACACACAGAAAGAGAGGAAGAGAGGAAGAGAAATAATTGGCTCAGCAGTGCAGCTGATGTTGTTCTGTTGTATAAATGATTTGTTCTGTACAGAGTTCAGGGACAGGCTCATGGGATTTTATAGTCAAAAATGTTGCGATTAGCCCACCTGCATTGAACATGTCTGAACTCCCAGTCAGTAATTCAGCACAAAGCAACAGCCTTTTATGATCTACAGTAAATCAGGCAAAAATTACAATAATAAACACACTTGCAAACATGCACATTTTATGCAGTCATGGCCAAAAATGTCAGCACCCTTGCAATTCTGTCAGAAAATGCAACCCTTCTCTGAGATAATTGTTGCAGTTGCAAATGTTTTGGTACTCACGTATTTTATTATTTTTTTCTGCTGGAACAACACACACACACACACAAAAACAAAAAAACAAACAACAAAAAAAAAACACTAAGAAGAAAAGTCAAATCTGATACAATTCCACACAGAACCCAAAAAATGCACTGGACAAAGTTATTGGCACCCTTAACTTAATATTTGGCACCCCCTTTGGAAAAAAAAAAAACTGAAATCAACCGCTTCCTGTAACCATGAATGAGTTTCTTACACCTCTCTACTGGAATTTTGGACCACTCTTCTTTTGCAAACTGCTAGAAGTCATTCAGATTTAAAAGATGCTTTCTCCCAACTGCTGCTTTGAGATCTTTTCACTGGTGTTCTATGAAATTCAGATCTGGACTCATTGCTGACCATTTCAGAACTCTCCAGCACTTTGTAACCATTTCTGAGTGCTTTTTGAAGTGTGCTTTGGGTCATTGTCCTGCTGGAAGACCCATGACCTCTAGTAGAGACGCAGCTTTCTGACACTGGCCACTACATTGCGCCCCAAAATTCTTTGGTAATCATCAGATTTCATTAAACCATTCACACAGTCAAGGCTCAGTGCCTGAAGCAGCAAAGCAAACCCAAAACATCTTTGAACCTCCACCATGTTTGACTGTAGGGACTGTGTTCTTTTCTTTGAAGGCCCCATTTCTTTTTCTGTAAACAGTGCCATGATGTCTCATCTGTCCACAATACGTTCTCCCAGAAGGATTGTGGCTTTGTCACATAAGTTTTAGCAAACTCCAGTCTTGCTTTTTTATGCCTTTGTGTCAGCAGTGGTGTTCTCCTGGGTCTTTTCGACAGATAGTGTGAGCTGACACTGTTGTGCCCTAATTTTTCATTAATTTTGCTCTTCCGTCCATGTAAACCTCTTGATGATATTGCGCACAGTGGACACAGGAACATTAAGATCTCTGGAGATGGACTTGTAGCCTTAAGATTGTCCATGTTTTTCCACAATTTTTTTCTCTCAAATCCACAGACAACTCTTTACACTTCTTTCTTTTCTCCATGCTCAGTGTGACACACAACACAAAGGTTGAGTCAACTTTTCTCCATTTTAACTGGTTGCAAAAGTGATTACTACACACCTGTTACTTCCTAAATACAAATTACAAGAGCATCACGTGTTGCATTTTCTGACAGAATTGCAAGGGTGCCAATATTTTTGGCCATGACTGTACATACAGACAACAGAGTAGCAAGGTGGAAGCCATTCCTCACATTAAAAAAAAACAAAAGTTTGTCTCAAATTTGTAGTTCTGGGATGATTGTCATGAATAAAAAGAAATGTCTAATGTCTTATTTAAAAAAGTGGATTTTTTTTTGCTAGATATCAAGGTTAGGTGTGCATGGTGGTGGTTTTGGGCCTGTTTTACTGAAATATAACTTTTAAGTCTTCACTAAAT
The DNA here is from genome assembly GCF_022985175.1 of Labeo rohita. Taxonomy (NCBI): domain Eukaryota; kingdom Metazoa; phylum Chordata; class Actinopteri; order Cypriniformes; family Cyprinidae; genus Labeo; species Labeo rohita. The sequence goes on along the minus strand of NC_066877.1, from coordinate 1,365,329 downwards.
GAAATAATTCTGCACAGTATCAGAATTCTCTACAACATCTTTCCTAATGAATGTCCAAACTTAAACCATGTTGAAATGCTGTTGCAGGACAGGAATGCACAGTTAATGCCAATTGTACAATAATACAATTGTTGATTAAAATTATATTTTAATCATGTAACTAACTCTATACGCACAAATAAACTTGCTAGGTAGCTCACCTATACAGCGCAGCATTTGCAATGCCGAGCGCTCATGTACGAGTCCGATGAAATACAAGTTACAATAAAGTCTTACAGAAGCAAGCTAAAATGCCATGGTTGCTTCAGCAAATGCATTTTTATCTCATGTTTTCTTTGTAGTGTGTTCTTCAATTTGTATTTTCAAATACAGCAGAGCATTAACCTGTTCCAGTTAACTAAAGATGCTACAGATCTGCCTGAAAGAGGATGAGCATCTATATCCTCCTGACATAAAAAAAAAAGAAAAAAAATCAGACCGCCCCTACATTACCACATGTTGTTCGGGAGAGTTTCAAGAAAAATTCAAACACAAACTCCAGCATATTCAGTTGTCAGACATGACTGGAACTTCAAACAGGACCGGCTTCTACACTCTTAAAAATAAAGGTGCTTCACAATGCAATGGAAGAACCTTTTTCTGTTTCACAAAATGTTCTTTGTGGCAAGGTTCAGATTATAAAAAGGTTAGAACGAGATGGTTCTTTAAAGAACTTTTGACTGAATGGAGCTTTTTTTTAAAAAGGGCTTTTTGGTAGCAAACGCACCAGATGAGTTTGGTGCAAACATGGATGAAAAGTACTCAATGCCCACAGTTATATTGCTGGATCTTTAATGTAGTGGGCTATTTTTATATTTGAGGTCCTGGACATCTTGTTCAGATAGATGACATCATGGATTCGATAAAATACCAACAGATAAAAATTTTAAACCTGACTGCCTCTGCTAGAAATCTTATAATGGGCTGTGGTTGGATCTTCCATCAGGACAATGATTCAAAACAAATGCAAAAATCTGCCACTGAACACTATAGAAAATGAGTGGGGCAGAGAAAAAGGACCAACATAGAGCTGTGAATGTGAAGGATCTGGAGAGATACTGCATGAAGGAATGGACTCTGATCTCTTGTCAGGTGTTTTCCAAACTCATTAAGCATTATAGAGGAAAACTCAGAGCTGTTATCTTAGGAAGTAGAGAAAGCATGTTTATTTTGTGAGTTTTTCTCCCACTTTCCATTGTTTTATATCAGTGATAGGTTAGAATTTTGTGATTTTTTGAATGAAAGATCAAAAGGATAAATGATACAGATTTAATTTCACAGCCACCTTTGCTCCTATTTACCAAAGGTGCCTTCTCACTTGGTAGTTTGGATGTGTTATACTGACTACACATAACCCATGATGTTTTCACAGTCTGAAAAAATCTCTTACAACATCTGACCTATTTATGTTAGATATAAAAGTCAAAGGTCAGACTTATAGCAAATTTATATTAATGTCTGTGGCATACTGGGTCAAGGATTGCTAGATGACTATCGCATAAATGTCTGTATTGTCCTCTGGTCAAAGTAGAACTGTAGCTTTTGTGTTTGGGTCTTCAGTACTATTGATTGATTGTGTTTGAACGTCTCTAAGGAGCACTTTAATCGATTGCAGATAAACACATGGGCTCATGAACATTTTGATGGCTGGAGTGGCTCCTTGTGAGGTGATCCTCTGGGAAAGACAGTTGCTATTTCTGTCCCATTGTTATGCTATGCCTGTCAGAGCCCTGGAAAAGCCTTCGTCAAATGAAAAAGAGAAAAGGAATGCTCTTTTCATTCCTTTTCTCTGACCTCACTTGATCTACAACCTCATTTACTCTGTGTCTCTCTCTACCTATCCCAGTGACACCCCACATACAAATCTCTTCTCTCTTCTTCAGCTTTACTTAAATGAAAAAGAAAACCACTCCAATAAAAAAAGGGTTGGGTCTGAAGGTGCAGGAATCAATAGGTTGTCTGAAGTAGTAACAAGCGATTCTTTAGATGTTCCTTCCTAATGTTAGTAATTTTCATAAAGAATTCCTTAACCTCATTGGCAGTAATTGCAGCGTTAGTTTATATTGTTTCTGTCCTGCTGTGCTAAATAGGACATTGGAGTGAATTTATATCATGATGGTGTCATAAGAAAAATGGGAAAGGCATCCTGCAGCTCCGCTGAAGTATGGCTTTGTGTATTGTCAAAGGAAGTTTCTGATGAGACACGAGTCGAATTTTGCTCATCTCTTGAGAGCAGCACAGTAAATTACATAAAATCAATTCTAGAGCTGTCGAAGCAGATGAATCTACAGACCATGCACTATTGAAGGCAGTGTACATAGACATTCATAATCTGTTTTACTTCAGTAATTTGTTGTATTTCATAGTGAAACAGGCTAAACAATGAGAAAGAAATGTAAGGCGGAGTTGTTTTAAATTCAAGTAAGAATTAATTCGGTTTTGAAATGTCTACATAGTCTAAATGTCATCTAAAAAAAAAAAAAAAAATGATACTCAGATTCAGTACTTTGTCCTGTAATGTAACATTACAGGAACAATGTACTGATGTAGAGACATGAGACAAATAAGGACATAGCTCATAAAAACAAAACAAAAGCTATGTGCAGAAGCAAAGAACATGTTAAATGGACACAATCCAGACCATGTGTCAATACAAAACAAGTCAGAAGAACATGTGGCAAGTGAAGAACACAAAGAGTGTCAGAATCTTGTCATGAATAATCAATAACTAAACTTGTGCACCATTATCGTATAAGTGACAACAATGATCAGACATAAATTATAATAAATTTTCATACCATTGGTGGAGAAGAATACAGAAACACTCAAAAATAACTTTCAGTTATGCTTTATTTGAATATATTTTCTTGAAAAGAATTTTTGGTCACACTTTATTTCAAGGTTCAGTTCTTTCTATTAACAAACCATTAACTATGGCTTTTGCCTTAATAAACGTCTAATTTGCTGCTTATTCATAGTTAGTACAGTTGGTTATGTTCAGGTATTAGGGATGTAGAATATGGTCATGCAGAATAGGTGATTTATATGTACTAATAAACAGCCAGTATGTTATAGCCAGTACTTATGCTAATAAGTAACTAGTTAATAGTGAGAATTGTTCCCATACTAAAGGGTTACCATATAATCATCCAGAACAAAACCATTCTTTCTCCTGTGACATTGCTCATTATACCAATAAAGTGGACTTAAACTGAATTTCAATTACGTATGTACAAATTGTCATTCAGAAATTTAAGAAGGTATATACAGTATACTGTATGTGTGTGTATCTGATAACAAATTCCCGAATATGAGTCTGATCACCGTTTAATATGTATTACTTTATTGCTCTGTTGTCATCCTTTTTCTCTTTCTTTCCCTCTCTGCCCTTTCCTTTTCCCTTTCCTTTTTTTTTTTAGTCTTACCCTATCATCCCATGCAATCTTCCTTCTCATTTTTTGATTCATTCTCTGGCAGAGCATACTGGGAGGTTCTGGAGGGTCCTCTTGCTCTTCTGGCTGTATGAGAATGAGGTTTTATAGCCTTGAGAGAGAACTGTAGTCTTACCACAGGAATGAGGAGAACCTCTTGCTAAGAAATTCTGTTTCACTGTGGCATCAATTGTTGCCATAGAAACAAATGAATGTGATAGGTTTGGAAAGTTAGAGTATTTAGTTTGACTGTCTGTAATTTAAGTTTATGTACATGACCATACCATTTTTGGTATATTATTACTATCAATAGTATTTTATTACTAATCCAAGTTGATGTATGTGGATTATGAAGAGACCAAAAAATGTCATGCATCCTATAATCCATAATCCAAGAATATCTAAGGCAACACAGGCTCATCCTAAATACATGACTCTTGCTGCATTGCTGCAAAACCTGAAACACACTGCTCCAGCTTTGCTGTGGTTTTCAGGTGACACAACCATAAGATCATTATAAGAAGGATTTTTTTCCACTCTCATGCATGTGTGTACATTTTTACTAAATTATATTGCATATTTGTAGCATGTTTCAAGGCAGTTTCAAGGCAGTTTCAAGGTGAAATGTCTAGTAACTGTCGCCAGATAGCATGTAAACTTTTTTGTTGTTGTGCCAGGTGTGCTACTGAGCATGTTTACTGCAGCAGAAAATCTATTACATAACTATAGTGAAAATTTGTGTGGTCATATTGTGCAGGAAACTGTGCAAAAAATGCCAGTATTAATCTTCCTCTGTAATCTTAATTTATATGAAAAAAGGTATTTTACTGCCTCTAGTATTCATTTCAACTGGAGAGTGCAGTGAAATGTATGTAATAATATAGCCAGAGTCACATATTTCCAGTGAGCGACAGTTAATTGATGGACTTCATGGCCGTTTTTCATGATGTTCCTTATTATTTTTATTGTTTACTTATTAAATATATGTTGAGGCCAAAAGTTTACACCCCCCCTTTCAGAATCTTTAAAAATGTTAATTATTTTACCGAAATAAGAGGGATCATACAAAATGCGTGTTATTGTTTATTTAGTACTGACCTGAATAAAATATTTTTACATAAAATATGTTTACATATAGTCCACAAGAGAAGATAATAGCTGAATTTATATAAATGACTTGGTTCAAAAGTTTACACCCCCTTGATTCTTAATTTTTTTTTTTTTTTTTTTTTTTTTTTTTAGTAATAGTTGTTCATGAGTCCCTTGTTTGTCCTAAACAGTTAAACTGCCCACTGTTCTTCAGAAAAATCTTTCAGGTCCTACAAATTCTTTGGTTTTTCAGCATTTTTGTGTATTTGAACCCTTTCCAACAATGACTGTAAGATTTTGAGATCCATCTTTTGAAGACAACTGAGGGACTCATATGCAACTATTACAGAAGGTTCACAGTCACTTGAGGTCAAAGCTTTTTTTAATTTGAAGATCAGGGTAAATTTAACTTATTTTGTCTTCTGAAAAACATGTAACTATTGTCTGTAGCCTCTGAAGGGCAGCACTAAATGAAAAAAAGAAAAAAAAAATGATATTAAGCAAAATAAGAAAAAAATTATTTTTCCTGGAGCATCAGTGAGCGTTTAAACCTTCTGTGATAGTGGCATATGAGTCCCTCAGTTGTCCTCAGTGTGAAAAGATGGATCTCAAATCATACAGTACAGTCATTGTTGGAAAGGGTTCAAATACACAAAAATGCTGGAAAACCAAAGAATTTGTGGGACCTGAAGGATTTTGTAAACTTTTGACCTCAACTGTGTATATATATATATATATATAGATAGATAGATAGATAGATATAGATAGATATATAAAGACATTATGATTATGGTACAATATGTAGAAGTATATCACGATATGTATTTTTACATTTAAAGCCTTTAAAACTATTTTTTTTTATAAGATAATGGGGAAAAAGTTTGTCATATTCATGAGTTTGTGGTTTTAACACAAAAATAGATTTATTATTATTATTTTTTTTTTTTGGTTTAGTTTTTTTTTTTTTTGTTTTTTTGTTGCAGAGATGGCAAAAGTACACACATCCTTCACTCAAGTAGAAGTACAGATACTCATGTTTAAAAATACTCTGGTAAAAGTATAAGTACTGACTACACTTTTTACTTAAGTTAAAGTAAAGAAGTATGGGCTCAGACATGTACTTAAGTAAAAAGTACCCATTACTACTACCTGTTTTAGTGTCATGCTGGTAACTGGACCTCACATCATATTGACACATTAATACAAAATAACTTACATTAAAAATTTGTAATGAATGTATCAAGGCTAAACAACCACCATGTAGAACAGGGCCGGATTGGGACACAATTTCAGTCGGGGGAAATCTCACACTCATCCAGGCCATCCCATATACCCACAACAAATTCTGAAAGCATGGACTATTTTTTTGTATGGCCATCACATTTAAATAAATGTTTAAAACCTTAGGCTGGGGCCATGCAAAATAAAAACGTCTGTCTCTTAAACTTCCATTTTCCTTTTCAGTCTCTTCATTTTCTGTGATATCTCTCTGCATCCTACTTTTTTCACTAATTTTCTTGTACCTGTCACTTTTCCTATCAGACATTTACTGATATATATGTTATATATATCATTATATTCTATTTGCAGTAACAGTTTTATTTACATTCAATTTAAAGTATCACATTATGACCAGGTGTTGTTGTTTTATCTTAAAATGGCTTAAATACTATAGATTTAACAAAACTATATTTTCTAAATTGCCTAAATATCAAAATTAGTACAATAATGATCAATCAATCAATCAAATTTTATTTATATAGCGCCTTACAACAACCAAAAAGGTGCCCAGGGCGCTTTCCAGGAGAAAAACAAGACTCACAGTAGACAACAATAAATAAAAACACAAATGTACATAAAACAGCAATCGAGTCAGTGACTACATATCGAAAGCTTGTCTAAAAAGATGTGTCTTCAACTGTGATTTAAAAACACGCAACTCAGTGTTGTTTCGAAGCTGTTCCGGAAGTGCGTTCCACAGCTTTGGGCCCAGAACGGCAAATGACCGGCCTCCAAACTTTTTGTAATTAAACTTCTGGCCGGTTGATAAACCACTACCAACTCCACGAGGTAGACAGGGGCCAGACCATTAATGGCCTTGAACACAAACATCAGGATCTTAAACTCCACCCTGAACCGCACTGGGAGCCAGTGGAGAGAGCGGAGGACTGGACTGATGTGAGAGCGTTTAGAAGTATTGGAGAGGAGACGTGCTGCAGCGTTTTGTACCAGTTGAAGCCGATTAAGGAGAGATTGATTAAGTCCAGTGTAAAGGGCATTACAGTAGTCAAGCCGTGAGCTGATGAAGGCATGAACAGCCTTTTCAAGATCTGCTCGGGACAGGAATGGTTTAACCTTACTGAGGAGCCTTAGCTGGTCTTCACGACTGCACTTATCTGTTTTCCAAAAATCATACCACTGTCAAAAATAACACCCAGGTTGCGCACTGCCGGAGCAAATTGAGGTGTTAGAGGACCAAAACTAGGGGAACTGTTGGGTGAGTCCGGGATGAACAAGATATACTCAGTCTTTCCTTCATTCAAGTGAAGGAAATTCTGGGAAAGCCATTGTCTGATGTTGCGAATGCAGTTATGGAGAGGGTCCAATGCAGAACTGTTACTCAGAACCACGGGGAGGTAGATCTGAAGGTCGTCTGCATAAAAATGAAAATGGACATTGTAATTAGAGATGAGTTGACCAAGTGGCAGCATATAGAGCGAGAACAAAATAGGACCAAGAATGGATCCTTGAGGAACACCAGACGACAGGGGGGCGGGTGAGGAGGAGAAGTCATTAAGCATTACTGAAAAGGTTCTGTTTGTGAGATATGATGAGAACCATCTAAGAACCATGCCCTGCAGTCCGACAATGTGTTGAAGTTGGGAGATGAGGGCGGCATGATCCACGGTGTCAAATGCAGCGGTCAGGTCTAGTAACACCAAAACCACAGAGCTTTTACTATCCAGGGCTCCAAGAATGTCATTATGAACCCTAAGTAATGCAGATTCCGTGCTATGCCTAGACCTGAAACCAGACTGAAATTTATCAGCAATAGCGTGCAGTTGAAGATGAGACTGAAGCTGGGAGACAACGAGCTTCTCCATCAGCTTAGACAAGAATGGCAGATGAGATATAGGGCGGAAGTTGGACAGTATGGAAGGATCGAGGTTGGGTTTCTTTAGCAGCGGTCGGACAATGGCATGCTTGAGAGCAGTGGGAACAGTGCCCAAACTAAGACAACTGTTTATAAAGGAGACAAGGCAGGGGCCCACGATGTCAATAGCCTCCTTCATAATCCTAGCAGGAACAGCGTCTAGAGGGCAGATGGTAGCCTTCAACTCATGGACAGCTTTTTTGAGGTCCATAAGGGTAACTGTCTCAAAGTTCTCCAGCACACATTGCACCGCTTGTGAGGGTATGACAGCAGCAGGTACTTGTGTAATTGCTTGCCTAACAGACAAAACCTTGTCCAAAAAGTACTGTTTGAATGCGCTACAGGTGTGTTCAAATACATTACATCATGACAATATCTTTACAGAAAAATCATAATACTGAACATGTTATTGCATTCCCTGGTGAAAAAAACAGGGTTATCAAGAGTGATATACTGTATGTATATATTTTTTTTACATTTTTATTACATTTGTTTACCACTGTAACTTTACAGTAGATAATAGTGATGTCCTTTAGTATAGAGTATTTTGAGTGATGATAGTAATTTAGTTTAGTTTTGTTTATAGTACGATTCTATGACCCACCTGAGCGCTTCCACTCCATTCTCGAGTCACTTGCAATGATTACTCTGACAGAAACCATTTTGGCGGAGATGTGGAGTGTGCGCAAGCCGAATCGCGCTGGCAGGAAAGACTAACCGATCCATGATTTATTAGAGATTTGTTATGGAATGGTGACCCACCAAATGCTGATTAAAACTAAAGTAACGAGCCTGTTTTGAAAATTTAACAAGTAGAAAGTACATATATTTGTGTACAAATATAAGGAGTAAAAGTAAAAAGCAGTCAGAAAAATAAATAGTGAAGTAAAGTACTAATACCAGAAAAATCTACTTAAGTACAGTAACAAAGTATTTGTACTTCGTTATTTCCCATCTCTGGTTTGTTGTTGTTTTAACTTTTTTCCCACGTGGTCTAGAGACAAAAATATGCTATTTCTAAGTGTATTATATAAACATCTGCATCATGGATGAGCAAACTAGTTTTTACTCTGCTTTGACCAGGGACTCAGTCATGCTGAAATAGCTCTGTCAGTGATAAGCCATTTCAGAAGGAGGCCACAGCTATATCATAATGGACACTATAGTGACTCTGCACAAGTGGTTTCATTGCCTGCCAGCCAGCTCCAGGGACAGGGACATCTGCATGGTTACAGAACGATGTTTGAGAGATAGCCATTAAATAGCTGATGTCTGACAGAACAATAGTGAATGATGTACAGTTTTAAAGATCATAAGTAAACAGTTTTTGTTTTGATTAAAAGCAAGATGGAACAAAATCATGGCCTTATTTACTTTAAATACACATACGCATATAAAATGTGATCTCTTCCCCCACTTTCCCCTCTCTTCGTCTTCTTGTTCCTGAATATATTTAAATAAATAAATATATTCATACATACATAATATGAAATCATGAAAGAATATGTAGTTCTGGAAAAAAAAGATTGTGTAACATCATTGTTTTGGTGTGCTACTCTGTAAATGAATTTGCTCTTTTCCTTATTTACAAGACTTTACTGGGACTCAGAACAGGCCCATGATATAATTCGAATGTATGCATGTGCTGCAGTGAGACGGAACAGAGTGTGTACACACTGCAAATGTAAAGACCATTCACCCATTCATCTTCATCTCTTATTTTCACACTTTTCGTCCTCGGGAGCATTTATGTTTTGGCTGGGGGAAAAATTATATATTATTAATGGTTAAGCCATATGTGTGTTACTCACATTCAGATAGTTTTTGTGGAAAAATGAGTAAAAAAGCAGGCTGACAGTTATCTTCAGTCCTTGTGTATGTTTACGGAAGAAAATGTTCAGTGTTTGCTGGCATTAATGCTGGGTCACTGTCCGGGAAGCACTGAGATTTTTTTTTTTTTCTTTTTTTTCTCACCCTTATACTGTCCACATTCCAAAAGACTGAATTCTCACCTCACATTATCAGGGGAACTCCTCTGCTTTTAGTCTACAGGTGTGAAGGTCTGGATTTGTGTGTATCAACTCCACTCATCTTCATTTCCAGCTGTTATTTAAAGTATGTTTTAAACACTTTCCAGTCACGGCCTCTCTTTGAACCCTGAGTAATACATTCTTGCTTCCTAGTTATTTCTGCTTTAGTGATTTTGAGCACACTGAGTTTAGGGGTTTCTTGTCAAAAAGACATTAAAGAAAGAGACAAATGAAGACATTTAAACATTAAAAAACAAAAAAAAAACAAAAAAAAAAACCTTAAATTCTGCACCATCGCTTTGGCTGTTAACACTGCACTGTTAGGCTGGAATTCATGCTCACCTTCTGTGAACAGTAAAGCCTGCCTTCTTTGATTTGACTGACCATATCAGTCATTTTGATATTGACAATATGGGCCGCTGAGGCAACTCAGATGAGACAGTAGGTTATGTTGGCTATGTGTCTTGCAGCACATGCTGTAAGTATGTTATTATTAAACAGTTTGACATTGGTGATGGTTATTGCAATGTTTCCAGAAAATCTACATAGAAAAAGTTGTTATCATGTGTCTGGACAGTGCTCTGGTTAAAGCAGCAGATTAAAGGGAGTAAACTAAACTTGGTAAATTTATCAACAACAGTTTGCCCAAAATGAAAGTGTATTAAATACATTGCAAAAAGGGTTAAAATGTTGAAATCTACATTTTTTATTTGCAGCTGTGGGACATAACTTTGTAAACTTGTATTACTTTGAAGCAAGAAGATTCTAATATAGCTAGAAGAGGGTTTAGAATAAACTGCATGATGATTTTATTAAGTTTTGTTAAGTATTATATTAAGTTTTCACTTTTAACTGAATGGAAGTCAATTGCGTGGTTTCAATGGTAGCAAGTATCAACAGTCTTTGTGATGTCAGTGATGTTTGCCCATGCAGAAGTGCTGTGGTTGGGTGCTAGGATGTTTGCCCATGCAGATGTTTGCCCATTTACTAAAGTGCTGTGGTTGGGTGCTAGGGTGTTGTTGGGTAGTTGCTAGGTGGTTGCTTACTGACTGAAGTCACAAAGAGCTCGCCCCCACATTTCTACTATATTATGGTTTCTAAAAATGATTCTAAATATGATTTGAATGTTGGTATATGGGATTTTCTGTGATATTTACTATTTGTGATGTTTCACTTTCTTCACTTCTAGTTCCCTTTTTTTTTTTTTTTTTCTGTGGGGATGTTTCTAAAGTAGACAAACAACACACCAAACAACACAAGTCTTTAGTTTTTAAACACTGGAAGTTAATGCAATCTCAAATGCAGTCTTGAAAGCATTGTAATGCAAGCAATATATCTAACATCTCACGCATCAGAAAGCTAGATGTAAATGTAATCCTGCTTAAGAATTTGCAGACACTATTCAGATGTGATACGTTAATGGAGCTCCACAGTCTATAGCAATGATGATTCCATAGTTTATTAATGATTTCAGGCAAGGCTGCCCTCTGCTGACTGATTTTACTGATTTATTTGCTTTAAATCTTATAAAGACACTGCTTTGTTTATTTAGCCTCATTTGGTGTTTGTTCAAATCAGTACATAGGAAGTCTTCTTTCTCTGCCATCTCAGTTATAGTTACTTTTATAAAGTACCCCTTATAAAATACATTTTTTTTTTTTTTTTTTTTTTTGTGCTATATACTGTGTTGCTTACTGAGTTATACACTTGATGGTGATTTAGAAATTAAATCATGTTGTGCATATTTGAATGGTCAGAGGAGAACAGATGAATTGATTACTTTTCTTTCTGCTGTCATCTACAGAGCTGACAGGGTCGTTCATTAAATCATAATGTTTGTTTCATGCACTCCCCACTCTTACTCTACACCACTGCAATGCAGACCTGCATCCAGCTGAACACAATCACACACATGTTTCATGGGATGCTACTCACTGTGAAACATCCAGAGTACATGTTTTTATAACCAAAACTCTTCATCACTTGGAAAAACAGTGGTGATTGAGTGTGTTAGAACTCTCAGACTGTTGTGCTGCTGATTTCAGGTGAACTGTCTTTTGTTTATTAATGACATTAACATATGCGTACAATAAAACAGCATTGGATGCAAGAACTGTGCATGTGCACATGGCAAGACTGGGTTTCCATAGAAACACAGTGTTGTAGTTTTGATTGCATGAACCCTATTGCTAATCATTGACATTATTAGTGGTGTTTGCAAGCATTGCTGTTCCTAGTCTTTTAACATAGGTTTAGTGATTTGAACAAAGCTCTAAACTAAACTCTTGTGACTTAAATTATGCAGTTAAATTAAATTCAGGAAGAGGAACACTGTGATTCTTTTTACTTATACTACTTTAGTTAACCTAAAAGAAAAATGTAATTTAAAAAAGACGAATGTACTGTGTCATAAAATCTCTAGGTTATGTATGTTACCATGGTTCCCTGAGAGGGAACGAGACGCTGCGTCTGAACACTTTGGGAACACCTCTGGGTGACCACGTCCTGAGGCCTGTGTGAAATCAGTCCAATAGAGCGACAAAACGTCATGGTTGGGGTGACATAGCAACCAGGAAGTTTAAAAGCATGTGACCAGTGTTTGCTTCTGATAGGTCAAATCAAGTTGCTCACAGGGAAGCAGAAGGTAAGGGAAGGGCAACATTACCTTGTTACCTCTTAGGGTAACCATAAACTAGAGACTTTCATCTTCAAGGGAACTCGCACTGTGTCAGAATACTTTGGGAATGACATGCTGACAAATGCCTGTCTCGTGTGAAGTCACACATGCACAGATAAGACGTAAACACTCTAGAGCGGATCCAGTGGATCCAATGTCTAGGTTATAAATTACATATATCCTGCAAGGATACACCAGAGAAAAAGCCCTTGGAGGCCGCCTTACTCCTAGTTGCGTGAACTCTGAACCCCAACGGTGAAGGGAGGATAGAGGAGTCATAAACAAGGGAGACAACCTCAACTATTCATCTGCTTAGCCTCTGCTTGGTTTCCGAAAAGGACCAAGTGGACCAAAGCATCTGATTGCCTCCTCTAGGCAGCTCTGTGGACATAAGTGTCCAGTGCTCTGACCGGACACATTTAATTAAGCTTGTCCTGATCTGAAAAGGGGAGGACCTGCAACACTATGGGCTGTTTAACATTAGTGGGCACCTTGTAACCAGGCCTTTGGTACCAGGCGCAAACTCTAAACATGAAGGAGCCGTTGACAGGGCCTGAAGATCAACAACTCTTTTGAGAGATGAGATGCCAAAGAGAAACACTGTTTTAAGTGTTAAAAAACTTACATATTACAACCTACATATAGGCTCAAAAGGTGCTCTCAAAAGGTATTTAAGGAATACAGCTGGGTGAGACGGTGGTCAGTATGGTGGGAACTCTGGAGTGGAGAATGGTCTCAACAACCTCAGCTGAGAGACCTGAATTTATGAGGTGGACCCCCTCAGAGGCCACGCCCACATAGAATAACTCCATGCGAAGGTGCATGATTGTGCTGCCTGCTAGAAGGTTCCTTCTGACTGAAATGTCCCGTAGAGAGCCGTCGAGGAGAGACACAAGGTCCGAGAACCATACTTGGGCCTGCCAGAAAGGGGCTACTAGTAGCAGACGGACCCCATCACCTTCTCCAGAACTCCTGGGAGCAGAGCAATTGGGGGAAGTTGAACAGAATGTCTCAGGTTATGTATGTAACCCTGGTTTCCCGGGGGAACAAGACGCCACGTCGAAACGCTATGGGAATGCCTTCAGCGTGACCACGCTCTGAATCACCTGTGTAATCAGTCCAATGGAAGAGCGAGATGTCACAGGCGGGTGACGTCACCAACCAGGAAGCTTAAAAGCATGTGCGCATTAGCTTCATTAGCTTAAACGGCATTAGCTTCAAGAGAAGCAGCGCTCGCAGGGATGCAGGAGAATGGTCTTAGCCGGACCATAACAAACAAAAAGCTGGTCCGACTTTTTCCACACTGCAGCTCTGTGGATGTATGTGTCCAGTGCTTGCACAGTTACAGATAAGCTTCTGCTGATCGGGCTCCCGGAAGGGAGGAGGACAAAAGGCCTGTAGTACAACAGGCCGTGGTGTTGAGGAGGGGACTTTAGGGACGTACCCCGCACGAGGGTACAGAAAGGCTTTAGCCAGGCCTGGCGCAAAGTCCAGAAAGGAAGGGGCCACAGAGAGGACCTGGAGGTCCCCAACTCTCTTGAGGGAGGAAAAAGCAAGAAGAAAACCATTTTAATAGTAAGGTGACGGTCTGAAATGTCCTCAGCAGGCTCAAAGGAGGCCTACAGAGAGCCTCTAACACCACAGACAGGTCCCAGGAAGGGACACGAGGTGGTAGAGGAGGCCTCAGCTTCAGTGCACCGTGGAGGAAACGTGTAACAAGGGGGTTTTTACCCACGGAAAGACCACCAAGAGGGGCGTGGTAGGCCACAATGGCCGCCACGTAGACCTTCAGGGTGGAGTGGGTTAACCCTGCAGAGAGCCGATCCTACAGGAACTCCAGCACTGTACCAACTGGGCAGTTAACTGGGTCCTGCTGGCGGTGACCGCACCAAGAAGTGAAGAGAGGAGATCCCTCCTGATGGGAATCTCCCAGGGAGAGCCGTCGAGGTGGGAAATCAGGTCCGAGAACCAAACTCAGCCTGGCCAGAACGGGGCTACTAGAGGAAGGGACACCCCGTCCCGACGCACTCTCTCTAGAACTCCCGGGAGCAGAGCAATTGGGGGAACGGCGTACAGACGAAGCCTCGGGCACATCTGTACCATAGCATCCAGCCCCAGGGGATGAGTCAGAGAGAACCAGGGGGGACATTGCGCATTCTCCTAAGTTGCGAAGAGGTCCACCTGAGCCTGGCCAAACACTCTCCAAATCTGCTTCACCGCCTCGGGGTGAAGCATCCATTCCCCGGGCCTCAGCCCCTGCCTCGATAGGACGTCTCCTCCCAAGTTGAGATACCCCGGGACGTGCACTGCTCTTAGCGAGAGGAGTTTGTCCTGGGACCACACAAGGATCTGGTGCACCAGCTTGTACAAGGGGCGCGAACACAGACCTCCCTGGTGGTTGATGTAGTAGACCACCGCTGTGTTGTCGGTGCGGACCAACACATGGCGGTCTCTCAGGTCTGGGAGAAAGTGTTTCAGAGCCGAAAACATGGCCAGCATCTCCAGGCAATTTATGTGCCACGTGAGTTAGTGACTGCTCCACAGACCATGGGCAGGGTGGCCGTCCATGACCACTCCCCAACCGGTGAGGGACGCGTCCGTTGCTAGCGTTACACGGCGACAAGGAGCCCCCAGCACCGGGCCCTGAGACAAGAACCAAGGTTTGCTCCACATGTCTAGAGCACGTGGGCATCGCCGTGTGACCTTGGTCATGTGGAGCGGGTTTCCCCTCGGGGAGAACCCCTTGGTCTTGAGCCACCACTGTAGGGGTCTCATGTACAGTAGGCCAAAAGGTATCATGTTGGACGCAGCTGCCATGAGACCCAGCAGTCGTTGAAACTGCTTGATAGTGAGTGCGGTGAGGATCGACTCGATCCGTGCAGGAGACAAACGTGCCTGCATCGTGGTCCAGCTCTTTCATGTAAGCGAGAACAGCATCTCGATGCTGAACCGGCACCTGTTCTGACTGGGCCAGAATCAGACAGTCGCCGATGTAATTGAGTATATGGATGCCCTGGAGTCACAGAGGAGCCAGAGCTGCATCCACACACTTCGTGAAAGTGCGGGGGAAGAGTGCTAGGCCGAACGACGCAGCTCAAGTTCCTGAAGGGGAAGCAGCCTTAGCACCATAGCATCCAGTCCAAGAGCAGCTGGATGTATGAGAGAGAAAGATAGTGGACAATATGAGGTCTCTTAAAACTCAAACAAGTCCAACTGAGCTTGGCCTAACACCCTCCAAATCTGATCTACCACCTGAAGGTATGTAGAAAACAACAACAGTTGTTTCACCCCAAGGGGTGAAAACCCCATGGTCCTAAACCACTACTGCAAAGGTCTCATGCACAGCAGGCCAAAAGGTATCACACTGGACGCTGCTGCCATCAAGCTAACAGTCTCTGAAACTGTTTCATAGTGAATGACTGACCTAGCTTGACACTGTGCGTGGCTGTGATAACTGAATCGATACGAGCAGATGACATGGCTGTATTGCTGTCAAAACCCACACCACTCCAAGATCCTGAGGAGATCACACATGCTAATTTTACATGTGCTTCAGGATGTGGTCATGCACAGGCATTCCCAAAGTGTTTCAACACAGCATGAGTTCCCTTGAAGGGGAATTTTACGATACAATACAATATACCATTTATAATACACACACACACTAATATACCAATATAGTGTCTGAGGTACTCTCATGAACAGACAAATAAACAGAGCAGTAAACAGCACTTTTATGCAGTCCTCATTTGAAATATTTCTAATGTTTAACAAAGTGCTATAAAAGGATTTTTGATGAGTTCAGGTTTGTCTGCTCAGGAAGTCATTTTGTACTTGAAATTCAGAAGACTACAATACTTGGCCAATAAGTCAGCTGGCTGAAGGTAGCCTGCACCGTGCTGATAACTTAGGCTTCTTGCTTCTGTTCTTGTGAGAGTTTCATTGATTGTCTTCCTCTGTATTATTTTTTTTTATATTGAGGACATTTGCTTTTCATCACCGACATTGTACATTTTTTTATTGAGGTCAGATATAAGCAAGCTCAAACTAGATTCTGTTCACTGGATGGACACAAATATTGATCTCATTTCATGTGACCCTTCTTTTATTGGTCAAATCAGGATATATAAGGAAACACTTGTAATGTAACAAATAAAATAAATCTCTTCTTTAATTTTTACTTGTAGAGAACACACATAATACACAAGACTACACAAGACAACAAATCTTTAGACTTTGCAAACATTTCATGTATGAGACATTTTCATAGTTTTGTTAGTAGATTTACATTGCATGCATTGTATTTTAATTTCACACGTGAATATATGCATAAAGCACTAAAGCTAATCTTGCATGTAAATTGTCTCAAGATATAACAATTAATCTCTCAAAGCAAATCCTTTTCACCACTTTAATAAGGTCCAGAGAGACAGAGCAAAATCTAGCTAATCTGATTTTCTTAATCTGTTTCTGTTAGTTCTGGCTTGATAAGGTAAAGATGGTGCCTGGATGTTTAAACACTGTGAGACAATAAAAAGTGTGGCTGGTATGATTCACATTCATGGCTTGTTATGACTCAGTCAATTATGTCTGAGAGTTTTCGTAATTTATTTATTTCTCCATAAGTGGAAAAAGACAATACTGTTGCTGTTACGCAGTTGCTGCGTGCTGGATGGAACGAGACGAGACGAGATAACAAGCAACAATATTTAATATAAACTTCAGGTAGCACAAGCTGGAACAGGCAGGAACACAGAGCGATAATCCACACACGTAGAAACACAATTCAACAACAAAGACCGACAAGGAACTAATGACAAAGACAGATTTATAAAGGGTGTGCTAATTACAAAGACAGATGAACCAGATGACGCTAACAAGGACTAAACCAAATCAGACAGATCGACGGGGGGAGACAATGGGAGAAACCAAGAAAACAAACAGACAGAACTGTAACATTACGCCCCCCTCCGAATAGGCGCATCCTTGCGCCGTAGAAAACAAAACAGATTAGGAGGCGAAAAAAAAGAACAGAAAAACCTGAGTCTTCTGGAGGCTTCGGCGGAGGACGGAACCCCGGAAGGGGGACAAAAACCAGAGTCAACAGAGTCCAAGGGGGCGACGAAGGTGGGAGGAGCCAGGGAGGAAACAGGAGGGACCCGGAGCAGGAGGAACCTAGTATGACCCAGAACGGAGCCATGATGACCCACGGTGGAGCCGATGGAGGGAGGAACCATGGTGGAAGAAGGGCTGACGACTCCATGGGGCCGACTGACAGAGGCGGAGCAGCTGGCGGAGGAGCCTGAGGCGGAGACGGAGAGCCGAAGATCCAGGGCGACACCGAGGATCCGGAGGGCCAAGGCGGAGCCTTAGGCTCTGGCGACCAAGGCGTAGGCGGAGATCCGGAGGTCCGCGGCGGAGCCGGAGCGACAGAGGATGGAGGCTGTGCCGGAGGGAGGGAGGAGCCCAACAGAGCCGGTGGGATGGAGCGACGAGGCAAAGCCGGAGGAGTGGAGTCCCGAGGCGATGGCGGGACGACGACCGACCAAGGCGGAGCCGGAGGGACGAGGGAGCCCGGTGGAGCTGGTGGGCCGACGGGCGACGGTGGAGACGAGGAAGCTGAGAGCCGTGGTGGAGCCGCAGGGTCGGAGGGCCGAGGCGGAGTTCTGGACTCTGAGGCTGGAGGCGGAGCTGAGGGATCCTCCAGCCCTGACGCCGATGGAAGCTGGCAGACCCGCGGCGAGCCCACTGCACAGGTGGTGGGCTGAGGGTGAGCAGAGGGGCTGTCAGGGGACAGCGGTGAGCAAACATACGTTGACATAGGCAGAAGAGGGAGGGTGGGTGGGAATTCCATACAGACAGGTAGATCAGAACAGATGGATACTTCAGAGAAGAAGTCTATTAAGTCCCCAGAGTCATTTTCTAGAACTTCCATAGAAAAATCAATTAAGTCCCCAGAGTTTTGCTCAAGCTCACCCCCAGCGGTGGTGCAGTGGGCAGGGCTCTCCATAGCCCTCTCTTGCTCCACGCAGCACTCCACCTTCGCGGAAGTAGTGTCCGGCTCTCGCACCTGGTCAGACGTGTCAGGCTCTGGCTCTGTCGCTCTTGGCTCTGGCTCTTCATCTGCGGTGGGCTCGGGCTCATACTCCGCGTGTCGGGGTGATGGTTGGCTGGGCTCTGGGTCTTGAGTGGGGCTGACGTCCTTCTCGACGATGTCGACAGTCCATGACGATCCACAGGATGCCAGCACCCACTCGATGTAATTGGCGATGCTCTCTCAAGGACCCTCCCCGGACAGCTGCGCCTTGATGGTGGTGTTCAGTCCCACACGATAGAACGTGCACAAGCAGCTGTCCGGGTAGTGTGTGTGTGGCACGAGGTGCACAAAGTCTCTGGTGTGGTCCTCGAGAGAGCGATTCCCCTGCTCCAGGATAATGATCTTAACGGTGGGATCCATGATAATAAATCAAAAACAAAACACTGAGAAAAAGGACGAAAAATAAACGTAGGGGAATAACGCCGGGTAAACTGTAGTCGGTCGGTCTTTCTGTTACGCAGTCGCTGCGTGCTGGATGGAACGAGACGAGAGACGAGATAACAAGCAACAATATTTAATATAAACTTCAGGTAGCACAAGCTGGAACAGGCAGGAGCACAGAGCGATAATCCACACACGTAGAAACACAATTCAACAAAAAAGACCGACAAGGAACTAATGACAAAGACAGATTTATAAAGGGTGTGCTAATTACAAAGACAGGTGAACCAGATGACGCTAACAAGGACTAAACCAAATCAGACAGATCGACGGGGGGAGACAATGGGAGAAACCAAGAAAACAAACAGACAGAACTGTAACAGTTGCAGTTGCACTACTGATATATAAACCATATATATATATATATATATATATATATATATATATATATATTTTTTTTTTTTTTTTTTAATTTATTAAACTTTTATTCATTGTTTTTTAGTCCTGAATGAATGAATGGATAGATGGATGAGCATTTTTCTTAACTGGCTATGAATGTGGAATCAGTGTGGACAAACATGTTTCTGGTTTGAAAATGTATACACCTGCTGGACTAGAGTGTTGTTACTGCAATATTGTAATGTCAGAACTCTAGTCCAACCACAAATACATCATGAACTGTTTGTAATTCAAGCTCTGTGTGAGCACTGGTATAGAAGAAAACATATGTCTTGAACATGCTCTCTTTAAAATGGTCTTGTTAACTTTGTATGTATGGCAGTTTCATATTCGTTAAATTGGATGTGAATGCTCTCTAACTTGCAATTATTTGACTAGTACTATACTTATTCTGCAGGCAAAACAATGTTATATGGATGACAAAAACAAACCTCAATTTACTCAAATACGTTTAAAAAATCTACTTATTTTGATAAGCAAATAATTACTTAATTTATTATGAGTTATGAAATAGCTGGTCATACAGAGCCAAGTTTAGTGCATGAAAAATACGATGCAGCAGCACAAACAGAAAGGTTAGAAAAAGTGATTTATATTACTCACTTGTTGTAGCATATACTTTAATTCAGAAGAGTAAGTATTAAAGTTAAGGATAAACTAGCTACTGAAATAAGTGTATTTTCTACCGTAATGGGTAACACTTCACAATAAGGTGTGATTTGTTAACATTAGTTAATGTATTAACTAAAATGAACAAACAATGGACAACACATTTTGTGATTTTAATAATGCATTAGTAAATGCTGAAATTAATGTTAACTAAGATTAATAAATACTGTAGAAGTGTTGTTCATTCTTAAAATTATTACCATTTGATGTCTCATTTTAGTGGTTGGGGCTTAATTAACGTTTAGGTTGCACTTTATTTTAAGGTCCAGTTCTTGCTCTGAACAAACCACTCCTAATAAACTCCTAATTTGCTGCTTATTAATAGTTAGTAAGTAGTTGTGAAGTACTAATAAACAGCCCATATGCTAATAATAGGCATGCTAATAAGTAACTAGTTAATAGTGAAAATCGTTCCCTATACTGTTCCCTATAGTGTTACTGTTTACTACATTTTAGAACAATTCTTAGCCAGAATGTTTGAGGAATGTCAGGTAACACTTTAGTTTAGCAACCCCATGAACTAAAGTATGACTGAATATGTCAATACTGTCTTGCACTGAACATAAAGAACTGAGTATGATACTCTTCAGAGTGCAGCAATGCTTTTCCGTTTTAATCCTTTTAACGTTTAATCTTTGACCACTTCGTTTATTAAACCATCTGTTCCTTTTCATGTATTTTCTCTGATAGGCATGACTTGTCAAGCGCGGACGTCATACACAGAGGATGAGGTGCTGTGGGGCCACAGATTCTTCCCAGTCATCTCTCTGGAGGAGGGCTTCTTTAAAGTTGATTATTCTCAGTTCCATGCCACATTTGAAGTTCCTACACCTCCCTACAGTGCGAAAGAGCAAGATGAGGCGTTGCTCATGTCCTCTCCACTCATGGCCCCATCTCTGTGCAACAGCGGAGAGAAGAACAGCTCCCTGGACTGCTTGGAACTGCTGGAGGATTCAGAGAGCACGAACAAATTACCAGCCAAGGTGCAGAAGATGACAGGTAGAGACGGGCTGCCCAGGAAGCTCCTGAGAATGAGCTCCACCACATCAGAAATGACATACAGCCTTGGCGAACTGCCCATGAAGCTCCAACGCATCAGTTCTGTGCCTGGGGTCTCAGAGGAAAAGCAGGTTACCAAGACAACTAAGATTGCCACAGAGGCCATCAGCAAATCGGTTGCGGACTTGCCACCGAAACTGCAAAGACTGGCTGGGGGAGGAGGCCGCATGGACGGACACCTGCCCCCCAAACTCCGAAAGATGAACTCTGATCGCTTCACATAGAAGAACTTTCTTCTTTAGCTGCTGTCAAAAGGGCCCTCATATAATTTGAGAAGTTTAGCATGTATATAGAGACAGATACACCTTATATGCATTACTAATGAAGTAGGTTATCATACTTCAGAAACGTCTGTTCCTGTGGTGGCTTCATATGCAGTGAACAGACTCTTTCAGGTTGTTGTTACCACAAGCACAATCTGGTATGGATGACACCCTCAAGAGCATGTTAAAATATCTCTCCCTTTGATAGCATGACAAGCTGTATATATTTATTTGCCAAGGAAATGTTACCAAATATTCATTTTTCCAAGCTATATGGTGGCATAGCGGGCAGTTCGTCCTGTGTGGCTAATTAGGAGCTCAGGTCACACAGTTGCGTTACCATTATATCATTATACCTGTTCACTGAGCTTATGTTACGATGCATGTTTAACTTAAGAAAGGTGATAAATAGATGTTTAGAATAACATACACTAATTAATTGTTTTAGTGTTTCAGTATTTATTTATTTTTTCTCCAAAGCATGGTTGCTAACTGATAGATCAGTAATGCCAATAATCCTCTTAGATCAAAAACATAATTAGTTAAGTAATTATTTATAATAATAAAGCTACTGGATACAGAACAAACATTACTGAAAATTATCAATGAATACTTGACTATGGTAAGCATTTTATGGCTTTTATATTTATTGAGAACATTAGAAAAGGGGGGAAATAGAAAAATCACTTTGGAAAATCTGTCACCTCCTTCATAACAGTTCACCCAGTAATGCCCCCCTCCTCCCTCAAGTGGTTTGAATACTATCTTTTATTTTAAATAAGAAGATGCTCCGCAAAAAGTTGATGCTGTACTTTTTAAAAGAATGGATGCAGAAAGAATAAAATAAAATAAATAAATACATAACATTGGTAAAAACATATTTTCAATAGGTCCCATTAGTTAACATTAATTAATGAATTAACTAACAATTAATAATACATGTGTTGCAGTATTTATTGACCTTTGTTAATGTTAGTTTTGTAACGATAAATGATTTTCATGTATTACTAAAAGTTTAAATTAAAATGAAAATCAACTAAGATTAATACATGCTTTAGAAGTATGTTTAACTGTAGTTAGGTAACATGAAAAACAGTGAAAAATACTTCTGAAGCATTTAATAATCTAAGTCTAGTGGAGCATTTTATTGTAAAGTGATACCAAACAGTCTAAAAGAATGTACACTATATTCCAAGCTGAAAATGTTCTTCTTTTTCATAGTTTGAAATTACACAAGGACAGAATTTTCTTCTTTGGACTAGCTATCCATTTTACTGTAACAGCAATACTGAATGGTTGATGAATTCCAAATATGTGTAACCATTTAGCAAACTGATCTTGTTTAAACCTGCAACATCAAATTATACACATTTTATTAAAGGTGAACTGTATTTTTTTTTTTTTAATACTGTCTACCATCCTAGCTTCATATGCATAAGCCATTCTTAGCTTGATTTCTCCAAAAAGAGTGAACACCCCATACCACCCCATTTTTGCAAACAGTGGTGAATGTACTTTTCATTTCATCAATAACAACAACAACAACAACAACATCTTTGGTGAACAAAATGTGTTTTATTAACGTTAGTAACGTTAATTTAGTGGAGGATATTTTGTGATTACATTGCACATTGCTTTTCTGTGATGATAGTGGTGCAATTGCACACTTCACCTTAAATAGTGGACATTTCAATATCTTTTACAGCAAACAGTTTCTAAAACTGATTACTTGACAGGGACTTTGAAAAATGTCTTTGATGTGCTTTCAGGACATTAGGACTCAATGTAATCCCTTCAATTCACATTATTAAATTATTTCTTCGTAATAAGTCAGGTGAAGACTCAAGGAATGAAATATCTGATTCTGCCTCTTCAACTTTTAATAACCCTGGACTTAAGTGCACCTTCTGCCTTATTGAAAAGGATTTAAAGGAAGGTTAATTCTACTCCCCCCACCACCACCACTGCCATTTCTTTTAGAATTTAAATGTAATGTTGGGTGTCTACGCAGTCAGTGAAGTAGAACCGAGCATTAGAAACCTTGATTGGCTGATCCTTTAAAGTGTTGCAGTAGTGTCTGAATCCTGTTAATGCACCCTCACTGAGCACCTCTCCCCCAAGAGATTTTTTTGCCTGAATTGCCATGGAGATCCCTGCTCTTTCGTCCATTAGCCGCAGCATCATTTAAAAAAGAGAGCTGTCACTTGAGTGTTTTACACCTGCACCCTTATAGATCACCACTGCTATATAAGATGAACAGATGACAGGTGAATTGAAATCTACTCCAACCATAAGCAGTGGCACTAAATAGTCTGGTGACTCACTATCATCCTCTCAATCACTTCTTTCTATTGCTGGCTTTGTTATTTAAGTCTTTCTGACTCTCCATAGCAGGTTGGTGGTCATTATCAATGAAGAAAAGAATGTGGTTTGAGGCTGAAACCAATACCCAATTAAATGTTGTCTATAAAACCAGACTTTAATGAACAGTTTGTTAATTAGTTCTATTGATTTCAGAGCTGGGTCATTCACAGGAAACATTGCTATTAGTGTCTGGTAATTTCAGCAAGGTGGCCTTCATATGCTATTGGGAATTTCGTAAATAGGAGTTGACGACTTGGATATTGCACATAAAAGGCCCCCCTTATTATAATTATGACTGGAAAAATATTTTGATAGTTGAGTTAGTATGACAAACATTGGATACGAAAAAAAAATTCTGTAGTGAATGGTAGGTTCATCAATTCTTCTAAATGCTGTGTTAGCTGTCACATTAAATTTTGATTTATAGTCAGTATTCTTTGGTTGTGGCAAGAACAAAACATTAACATATCAAAAAATGTGAGTAAAGCTCATTATATTACAAAAGTTCATTATCCTCTTAATTATCAGTCAAATTAAACCATATTTCTGAAAATTAACCAGCTGCATTGTTG
Source organism: Labeo rohita (assembly GCF_022985175.1). NCBI lineage: Eukaryota > Metazoa > Chordata > Actinopteri > Cypriniformes > Cyprinidae > Labeo > Labeo rohita. The sequence goes on along the minus strand of NC_066877.1, from coordinate 1,341,045 downwards.
TTTGGAATGTTTATTGAGAGACAGATTATTTTCCTTATCCAATTAAAACTTTAATCACTTCTTACTCTGTGCGATCCTGGAGTTTGAGCGGGAAGAAAAGCTCCAACTTTCAAACAAAGAACGACAACAAACCCTCCTTAATCCAAACAATATGACAAACTCCCTTCCCCAATCTGGGGCCCATTCTTCGTACGTCGCTTATTACATCTGAGATCAAATGACACATCAAAGATGATATCATCGCGCTAATCATAATCTGGATAATTCGCTTCTTCAAATGCACCTGTTGTTGATGATTAGTATGGCTGGATTGAGTTTCAAAGGGGCTATGTATCAATACACGAAACCGTGATCAGCAATGTAGCGATTGGCTGGCGGCAAGACAGCAATGTAATGACATCATATATAATTAAAAAAGACACCTGGCAAAAACTTGACAAATTTCTGGACTTTTATAAGGAAACAGCCAAGCGAACAAAACTACATAAATGTTATAACAGATCAATGAAATGTGCACTGTGATCAGTGAAATGTGTTATTATGTTGTTTTTATTTTTTTACATGATTCCCAATTATTTATATTCTCGGTTTCTAATATTTGTACAGGCTTTACATTTTTTTTTTTTTTTTTAAGTGTAATAATTAGCAATTCATTTAATTTTATCTTTGAAACAAATTTGTTATGTGACAGCATTAATTAAAGTTTAAAAGTGTATAGCATGTGTGTAAGATTCTAATACATTTATAAAGTAATCATTTTATAACGAATAAATCTTTTTAATGAGTAAACCTGGCTGTGTCTATTATAGACTACACAACATTATTATATTATTTTCAAATTCATTTTTAGATTATTATTATTTAAAATTATTGTCCCCGGATCAATAGTACTCCTGTAATAAAGTAGTAGTGGCTGGGACAGATTTTAAGTATCTATTCTGCTTAAATGCAATCTGCTTAGATGCAATCTAATCCTGTTTACATGAAATAACCCTGCTCCTGAACAGGTTCAAGCTTAAGGACCTGTTGCTATGACAGCAAGTCCGGGATGAACATCGAAGAACCAAACAATCCAAGATCATGCCAAATCGTCAACAGTCAAATCCAGCTAACTGAGTTAGTGATGTACGAATAACGGGCCCCTGCTTTTACTTCACACCACTCACATACTCAGGTCTGGAACCCTACAAACACAGATGATACAGTGAAACCTTTCAGTGAAAACAACCTACAGTGAAACAATGCTTTCAGCATTTTTTAAACGTCACTTGACCAATATGTAGTAGAATATCCTTTTGTAGAAACATTTCTTATAAGATACATTCTCAAAAAGTTTTTTTTTTTTTGGAAAAATATATAAATTAATAATAAAAAAAAAAAAAATACATTGCATTATACAATGGCAGTCATTTCCTGTTGCACTGAGAATGTAAGGTAAATGTGGTGATTTTGCTTTGACACTGTGCTTAAGTGGAATGCTATGGTCAAATCCTCAATACACCGTCGCTATTCAGGTAAAAAATAAATAAATAATTAGAAAATAAATAAATACATAGGAAAATCTCGCATATGCCAGTTTTTACTGTAGATTTGTGTTTTAGCTGCGGAACAGAGTGAGTGGGGATATCTGCACAACTAACTGTGGATACTGTAGAGAAATTAACTTCCTTGTTAATTATCTGTATACTTGCATAGATTCACAAGCACAAGTTGGAATCGTGTCTAAAATATGAATGAAAGAATTTCCATCTCACGTTCACAGGCATGTTACATTCCAATTTTAAATGCAATCCAGATTTACATTGTACATTAACATAAGAATGGCACAGCATTTTCAAAGAACTGTTTTGGAACCTCTACATCAAATCATTCTGCTTTTTTTCTGCTGTGCAAAATGGCTGCAATTACCCACAAAATAAAGTGATTTTTAAACACAAATAGTTCATGTAAATTAACTCCATTCAAAAGCTATATTATTAAAATACCTCACATACAGTCTCCATTTGCTAAGAGTTTGATGTGTCAGCCATTCATTTGCACTTATAAAAGCTCTTTTTCTCATTTCATTGAGAAAGGATCTGAATGGCCAAGGCTAAATTTAGAGTGTTGACTTTGTGTTAGGTGCTGAGTGTGCCTGTTTTGTTTCCTTGTTGACCTACTGCTGAGTGGAACTTGCATGGATTTAAATTGTCTAATCTACTTGAGCTGTGCATGTTCCAAATAACATCCCTCACACATTTGGTTTAGTTCTGCCTGTCCTTCATGCAGAAGTTGGATTACCCATATGGCATCTACTGAATTAGGTGGAATTGTGCAGAAATGCAAATATCAAGACAAATGTTGCATCAAGAGTAGTCTTTTCCTCTAAAATGTGTTTTGCTTTTACATCTCTCAGTGTAGGATTTCTCGTATCAAGCACCAGTGAATGCACTTAAAGTAGTTACCACTCAGAAGAGATCAGCCCTAATACTGAATTACTCACTCCATTAGAAGCACAGGTGTTTGGCTCAAGACTCAACATGTAGGAAGCAGGCAGATGTCTGGCACTTTCCCTAAAGCTTCTTATGTTATTCTATCTTGCTGTCCTGTGGCATGATTTCCCTGGGATAAAAAAGGATCCATAATGAACTTCCATAATAAAGAGAAAACTGTCCTGTTTGTTCACTGTTTGTCATGCATTACCTTTCAATAATGTCTTCTTCTTCTTCTTCTTCTTCTTCTTAATTCATTACAAACCCACATATGGTCCTAAACTAGCTAGCCCGTACTAACTGACAGCTTTTAAATTTATAGATATGAGGATTTTACAAAATTAATTACAAAATCTGTCACTGGTGTGGTACCCTTTCAAAATGTGCTAATATGTGTTACTGAGGAACTAATATACACCCTTTGGGTGTACCTTTTAAATGTGTACCACCAGTGACAACTTTTGTACCAATGTTCCAGGGTGGCAAAAAAATGCTACCATTATATGAAAAAAATAACAGTAAATAAAATAGTATAATAATATTTTGTTTAATATCTGGAAACAGTATATTCTTACAGTATACAGATTCTACCCTGAGTATGACATTTAGATCCTTTTTCAAATCAACAGAAATCAGTTACTTTCTGAAAGCTCAGACCAAAGATCATCCATGTGTGTGCAATCTGGATGTTTTCAGTAAATGGTACTTGTAAGTGTTTAATATAAAGTCATCAAATCATTTATGGGTGACTGAGAGCTCATTAGATAATTACCAATCATTAGTCATTCCTTAATCCTCTCTTCTAATGTTCTCTCAGTATATTCTATCCACACTTCCGTCTTTACATCCCCCTTTCATCCTTCTCTTCATTTCTCTCTCCTCCTCATCCTGTCCCTTGTGAGAGCACCTCTGTGTGGCTTTGCTGACGTACAAGTGATTAGTCTGAGTTAGGCTGCAGAGACGTGGGGGAATATTTGATTCACAGCAGCTGCCCTCTTTACTGTGGAGTGTACAGATGGGGGTGCACCTGCGTCCCTCAGCCTTTTCACATACACACACTCATGTGTAGTGGGTACACATAAAGATATGCACACACAAACAGATAAACTCAAGCACACACACATAAATATACAGATGCTTAAAAAATATTTATCACATTATATAGCATTCTTTTTTGTTGTTCATCTGTTTATGTAGATCATACCCTAAATGTTGTGTCAGGCTACGGAAATGCTTAAATGGACTTTTTGAAGTGCCCATGTTTGGATATTTTTTTAAATGATCGCTCATTCCCCAATGCAGTAATTCCTTTGGAGAATGGAAGCATTGCTCACGACCGCAACATTGTGATTACAACAGGGTGTGCCCCATGGTACATGTTGTACATTCCCTCATATTGTACTTTCTCCTGTTTTTGGATGGCCTAATCAAAGAACTTTATGAGACTGTTTAGCCGTTTATGCCTTTCTCCACACTGTTCTTGGGATTCTGCTTTTCCACATTCAGACAGCAATAGCTTAACTGTATGTTTTGAACAACTCTTTTCTCTCTCCGATTCAATGCAACATTGCTTTCAGAGCACAGCATGTTTTTCCTTCTCAGGGAACCAGGTTACGTACATAACCTTGAATGTACATAAGCCCCAAAAGACTGTAAAATGTTTACACAAGTACAAATGATTCAACCCAAAAGGACTTGGGATCCTGAAACTGAATCCACATCCACACTATAAAATCCTAATGAACGAGTGAGGAGAGGACCAGCCGCACAAACATCCTGCATCCTGCATACTTGATAACTCCTTTTAAGCAGCTTCAGTCAAGGTAGAGTGAGCTCTGATGCCTAGAGGCGAAGCGATACTGTGCGCCTCACAGACAAAAGAAATTGCATTAGGAACCTAATGTGTTATGGTCTGTTTGGTGGCAGTGGATCCTTGGTTGTGCCAGCCAAAACAGATAAAAAGTTGATTGGTTCTACACCACCAGCCTGAGTTTTCGATGTAAATTGAAAGGCCCTGGACTGGACATAACCTATTCAAACTTTCCTGCTCTGGCATGTCAAATGGTAAGTCAAAGGCATCTGATAATGCTTCTAACACAAAAAAATCCCAGGAAGGAACTCATGGTCTGTAGTTAGACCTAAGCCACCTGGCACCACACAGGAAATGAGATACAAGTTGACTTCCCATAGAAGCCTTGTCAATGTGAACGTGGCAAGAAGTGGCCATTTACAGCTTTAGTGTAGAAGGAGTCGCCCTGCTGAGATACTATTGTTAGAATTCCAGCAATAAACCAACCGGACAGCTAACTGAATTCAAGAGATGCTCCTCACACTGCGATGCATTATGTGAGCATAAAGGAGTTTTAGGGAGTTTTAGGATCGAGAATGGTATCAATGACCTCTGTCAAAAGACAGAGGCCTATAAGATGGTACCCCAACCAGACCTCAGTCTCTAAATTTCCAGTCGGGGGAGAATGACTGCCCCCTGAAACTGGACAGAAGGTCCCTCCTGGTTGGAATCTCCCACGTAGAGCCTTCCAGGAGAGACACCAAGTTTGAAAATCATACTCAGGCTGGCCAGAATGAAGCTACAAGTATTGTACTGTATTTTAACTAACACTAGCTAGAACTCCTAGGAGCAGAGCATTTAGGGGAAAAGCATACAGCTCCAACGGGGTGAATGAGAGGGGACAATGGGTTGTCTTCTTGGAGGCAAACAAGTCCACTTCCATTCGGTTGTTCTACGCCATTTCTGAATAGAGTTAATAATTTCTGCCTCTGCCCCTGTCTTGACAGAATGTCTGCTTACCAATTCAGGTCTCCAGGGAGGTCAGCTGCCTTCAGGGAGAGAAGTTTGTCCTTAGCCCTAAGCATCAACATGAAAAGAGGGCAAGAATGCAGCCTGTCCTGGTGATTTTTGTAGGACACTACTGATGTTTGTCCACATCAAACATCACATTGTTTGTCCACATCAAGGGTCTCCAAATTTGGTCCTGGAGGGCCAGTGTTCTGCAGAGTTTAGCTCCAACCCCTAATTAAACACACCTGAACCAACTAATCAAGGTCTTACTAGGCATGCTAGAAACTTCAAGGCAGATGTATTGAGATTGGAGCTAACACAGTCCTCATTTCTAGCCAATTTATGTGCCTAAAAATGAGGGCCTTCCTAGTGCCCACAACCTGGACTGCCCATGAGAGAGGCATCCGTTGTGATAGTCTTGTGATGGCAACATGCCTCAAATGAGGGACCCAAGGTCAGAAACTTGGGATAAGTCCAAACAGAAAGGGTATGAAGCCCTCACCATGTGACCCTCATCACATGCAGTGAATTTCACAAGGAGTGGACATCACTGGGCCTCATGCGCGGTAAACTCAGCAGTATTACGTTGACAGCTGCAGACAGACAAACCAAAAGTGTCTGGAACTGATGGTCAAAAATTCCCTTTAAGTGCCATACCACAAGAAATTTGTCATCTGTCTGAGACACAACATGCTTTTCTTGTAGTTCAACCTCAAACCCACCTCAAGTGATCCAGAGCAATATCTCAATAATGAGCACTTTTGAGTGACACTTTTAGACTTTGTTTAAGGGTGCATTTTTGGAAGATAATTCTTTATTGGCAGACTGGGCCGCACACTTTTACCACATTTTACAACCCGGATGTTTATCTGATTCCTGGTTCCAAGGTTTTGTCTATCTGAACAGGTTTCTATTTTTTCAGTATTTTTTAGTATTTAGTATTTTTTTAGTACAACAATATGATATAGTGATCTCCCAGCATCAGCTACTGATGCACCATCAAGTAAACCAGCTAATGTTTTGATAGTAAATAAGATGCTGCATGACTTTCCATATTCCTCCTTTGTTTCTGCTATGATTGAGCTGTGATGAGCAAGTCCTTTTGAGGCATCAGTGATGCAATACCTCAGTGGGCGGTGCTAGAGCATCATCCAATTAACTGGCATGAGTCTATTTGGGCTTCAGACAATCATTACACCTGGAGGGTGTTCTCATTAGTTACTACTTACTGCCGCAGCACTGGTATCTGGCTTAAAGTGCTAGTGTAGTGGTAACACTTTAGAATAATGGTCTATTGTTAACAAGTATGCAGGAGGTAAGAGGTAGTACTACATTAACACTGAGCTTAATACTACTAACTAATATGGAAGCAAGATGAGCTAAGCAGTAAGTAATAGGACAAAGGCAGTTCCTTATTAGGTATTTAATGATTACCAAATAAAAATATCCTGATTAAGAACTACTTGCTAGCTATGATCAATTAATACAGAATAACCAATAAATTAATAATCACAACAGTAACGTCTAAAAAGTATTAAATTACTTGTGAAATTGATGTCAATCCCTCACTAATTACTCAAGAGTTACCCTGTCAGCCCACAGGAACTACTAGTGATCTGGACCATTATTGTAAAGTGAAAAACAAGTTAAGTAAAGTAAAAACCTTTCATTAATTACTCAAGCATTACCTTGTCAGCCCTTAAGAGCTACTAGTGATCTGGATCAATATTTATTAAAATGAAAGACATGTTAACAAGTTAAACAACTTAATTGCTCACTAATACTCAAGCATTACCTTGTCAGCCCCCAGAAACTACTAGTGATCTGGACCATTATTTTAAAGTGAAAAACACATTAACAAGTTAAACAACTTAACATGTCACCAATACTTAAGTGGACTGACAAGGTAACACTTGATTAGTTAGTGAGGGGTTAATGTGTTTTTCACTTTAAAATAATGGTCCAGATCACTAGTAGTTATTGTGGGCTGACAAGGTAAAGCTTGAGCAATTTGTGAGGGGTTGACATTGATTTCACACGTAATTTATTAAATACTTTAATATGTTTTATATCTGACATATACAGTACAGCCATACATTTCTGAAGCCCTAGGGATATTTTAACCTAACATACATTGTAATCAGGAAGATGTTGTTTTGTGCTTAACACAGTGCAGTCAGTGTCTTTATTAAGGATGCTAATTGTTTTTGACAAGAGACCATCAATGTTTATATTCATATTCTAAAGAGAAGTCTTTCCCAGGATACTGTCACTATCTTGGTGTTTTAGAGTTGGAGACATATTGAACTGAACTGATCTGCTTTTCACACATATTGACTTCTGTAAAGTAGCATTGTGATGGCAAAATGTGATGGCTGTGATGATTTAATTTTTAGCTTTCGTAGAGAAAAGAGAAATGTGGACAGGTGATTGGGAGTGGGCGTTATTTGCTTTATTCTCACTTATTTGTTTAATCTGTTTGGGTGGTGAGGTGGCTCAGTGGGTAGCACTATCAACTCACAGCAAGAAGATCCCTGAGTCCTGGCTGAATCAAGAAGACTTTCTGTGTGGAATCCCCACATTGGTGTGGGTTTTATTCTGATCCTCCAGAAACTGTATTTATTGATTAATGTTGTAATAATATTCCATACAGTACTACAATAAATGGGCTTCAAAATAGTGCCTGATCTTGTGCAAACTATCTTGTCACTCAGGACCTCCACTGATTGTTGGTCTGAATGCAAGAAAACATCTTATGAATGTCTTATTATACATCTTAGAACTGAATGTCAGAATGTGCCAGGGTGCATTTTATGCTATGATTCCAACTTTAACTGTTTGAAGCTAACACAACATGCACCCCCATCCCTGCGTCTAGCAGGTGAACAGACTTTTTTCATGATGATAGTCAGACAGCAGACAAAGTAAAAGGGAAATAACTTACGAACTTGCTTCATTAAAGTCAAGTCACATTTATTTATATAGTATATAGTATCATTATCCAGCTTGAGTTTGTTCAGTTTTGATTCAGTTCAGTACAGTGTTGCAAAGTTTATTAATTGTAAAACAAATTAAATTCAGCTATTAATCAGCTCTACAGAAGAGAAGAATGTCATTATTCTTCTCAATTTAGCTCATTGTTGATTTGGTTCAGTAACTGTATCAGTGTTGCAAAGAAAAGTTAATCAGTTGAAATGAGTTCAGACAGAAGATTATCCAACTCAGCTCAGTTCAGTTCAAGTTATGTTCTGATCTGATCTGATCAGTACTTATTGATTTTAAACCCTAAATGAGCAAGCCAAAGGTAGCAGTGGCAAGGAACCAAAAGTGAAATACCAAGTTCAGTCGAAGGCTGGTTCTTCTCTGCCTAAACATAGTGTACAAACATAGTGTAAATTATTATTCCAGGCTGTATCAACCTAACATCATCAATTGTCAGATTTTGTGGACTGATATTATTAAAAATTCAGCATTTAACTCCTTCCGCTTGGAAAGAACTTACTTGCAGGTAAAGCTTACCTGCAGTTCATTTTTTACTGATACAATATGTGTGGACAGATCAGAGAGCAGGCACAAGCCCATAAAACTGCCACTAATTAACCGTAATAAACTGCAGTGTGTGGTTGCATGCAGGGATACCATGGCAGAAAATGCTCCTTATATCAGATTGAAAAAAATGTATTGTTTATTTCTATAGATGGATATTGTCAAGTAGCACTTTTTGTATTTTTGTGTCTGAGTATAACAGGATATTTTATGAGCATTTGTTTCTTTTATTTTGTTTTTCCTATGAGGGATTGTCAGGATGTATGAAGAGTTTATTTATTTATTTATTTATTTTCTCTTACAAATGGTTGGAGAGGATCTGAAAGCTTAGTTGGATGAATGATATAAGGCAAAAAGGAAAGTTGTGTCACTGGCTTTATTAGTTATGTAAGTTTACATGTTAAAGAACAATTTTAAGTGAAAAAGTATTACTATATGTTCTTGTAATGCAGGGATGCAAAATATACACCAAATATACAATCTTTTTCAGTACACATGTTTAGAGGCCTTGCCCTTCACCGCTCAGGTAGAAAGAGTCTGGCAGAAAGAAGATAAAAGACCCTCAACAGCAAAAATGATTATAGATTATAGATTATAGAAATAGATTAATTTATGACAAGAGTGCACCTCAGAAATCTACATCATAACAGGAGTTCTGACCTTTGTCACAAAAAGACTTTCTTCGTTGCCTTTTTACCTATCACGCAATGTAACTCTTAAGAAATTATACATCAACTGAAAACTTAAAATCTCAAAATTCATCCTTTGAAAGCCATTTTAAAATCAGACATTGCATTACCATGGAAACTGTAAATCAAAATCATATTATAAAATGTTTTCATTCATGAATTATAAAAATGTAACTTTGGATAGTGCATTTTTTTATGTCTATGTTTAAGATAGGGAGAGACAGTTAAAGGGTTAATGTTTAGCATTTCATAGCTGTACAGTATTATGCAGTTGTTTTGTTACTTTTTCCTCACAGTATTTACAATGTTTTTTTTTTTTTGTTTGTTTGTTTTTTTACAGAATGTCTTTTACATTTTGTCAATATTTTGTCATGTAATATTCATTCATTTTACTCAGCAGACTAAAGTGAATTTAGGCAATGAAAATAACATTTTAATTGACAATAATGTGACGATTTACAAAAATGTGCACCCAACTGGGGTTATGTTCCACTTTTGATTAATTTGCTCATAAGATGTTGTTCTTTATTTTTTTCCTGCTTGCTACTTGCCATTTGTCTGTTACAGATATTGGTATATCTGATTTGGAATTATTTGGAATGGAGGATCCATTTAGCTTGTAACATGGGGTTTGGGTTTTGTTTCATGTTCATGTTTTCATGTCTATTATTTTATTTTATTTTATTATTTTTCTTCATGCTGTTTGTGTCTTACTTCCCTTGCCCTCTTGTATTCCTGCTATTGGTTTCCTAGTTCAATGTATCATGTTCTCATTGGTTGTTCTAGTCATGTGTCTGTTTGCTCACTGGTTGGTTTGTGTCATGTGACCTTCATTGTTTGGTATAAGTAGCCCTCATGTTGCCATTGTCTCTTTTCGTTTATTGAAGCAAAGAGTGTAGAATACCAAGAGGCAAAACGCTGATGCTTTTTTGGTAACAGCCACTAGGTGGCGCTTCGGTAGCGGGTCCACCATTTCGGATGGATATATATATATATTGTCTAACATTCCCAATTTTCTGATGCATGTCCTTAATTTAATTTTTCTATGTTGGTATTAATTCAGCATTTATAATGCTAATACTTGCACTTAAAACTTCAACCGAAATTGACATGGTTTCTAGAAAGCAAAGATTTGTGAAAAATAAATGAAAGCCTGTTTTTGATTATCACTAGTCTAGTGATTATACATTATTCTGTGTTATCATCATTTTTTTTATTGCAATAATAAACAAAGATTACAGTATGTACAAAACATACAAAAATCATTTCAATAATAAACGACTTATCGTTTAATAGTTAACAGAAGTACAGCAACTCTTAAGAAATAAACAGAAAGGAGTAAAAAATGTATTAAAAAGTTGTCATCATTCAGGATGTGTATTTAGCTTTAATGTAGTTTTTTTTTTTTTTAAAAAAAAAACAAAGCAAGCTGATATTTGCCATAGCGACAGCAAGAAGCTAGTGGACTGCCAAGTCGCATTCACTCTAAAATGGCGGAAGCGTAGGGCTGCTGCTGGACGCCGCTGTTGCAATGGAATGTTCTATTAGCTTTCACTTCTTGTCAATGTAAGTTCTTTGATTGAAGTATGTAACCTGCTGTTGATGAGTTCCTGTTCCTATTCCTGTTCATGCTCATGCCTGTTTCATGCCAGGCCAAGTCTGTTTATGCCAAGTCTGTTTCTGTCAAGTCTGTGCCAAGTCAAGCCATAGGCAAGTCAAGTCTTTGTTCATTGTTTAGATTACGTTTGGATTTTGGATTATGTTCTGTCTTCACTGTAAATAAACTGCACTTGGGTTCATCCACATCTCGCCTTCATTACATTCATTACATAGCTGTAGCACATAGCAAGCTACATAAGAGAGTCTGATCATCTTATATACAATAACAGTAATAATAACAGTAATCAGATCATTTACTTTTTTAGATTTTGATGTCTATAAAAGTGAATGAGTTCATTGGTAGCCGTAAGGAGTGCTTCTGCTGTCAACCCCAAAAGCTCAACATCATGCTTGTTTCCCCCATCTGTTGGTGATGTTTAGAGGGCAGATGGTGTCAGAGAGAGAGAGAAAGAGGGTAATTGCACGCTAATAACAGCTCTCGGTCAAGCACAGTGTCTAAAATAAGACAAGCACCCTTTTTAATCCAAGCCTTCTAAAAATATAAATTTCACTTGCAGGATATGGGCCTGAGTTTGCTTTTCTGTAACCCCTATAGTGTCTGATGAATAGCCTCTGGAGACCCAAATCAATATGTTTTCTGAATTTCTCTGTGATCCTAGATCATCTTAAAATCTGCAGAATGCAGTTGGCAATCACAGATTTCGCCTGTTTGCAATTCAAGGATAAAACAGGTGTTAAAGTTGCGTAATGTAAAGTTGTGTAATACAGTTACCTTTCTCCCTCTCTTTTCTCCAAAGGGCATAATTGTTCTGGAATAGATTTAACCTAAAGTCTTTTTCAAATGATAAATGGATAATGAATTTCACAATAACTGGATAAAATCATATCTTTGAGAGAGAGAGAGAGAGAGAGAGAGAGAAACATATTATACTCAATTTAAGTACATGCTATTATTCCTTCCAGTATTAAAAATAGATAAGGGTGTAGAAAATTCAAACCAATTTAGTGACACTGACTAGACAATGAAAAAAGTTAAAATAATTAAAAGAAAAATGGATTGACAGTATAAAAAAGAAAATATGAAAATTAAGAGTATGCAAACCAGGAACTGCAAATCCATTCGTGTGATTAAGATTAACAATGTTCAGATGCAAAAGCCTCTAAATCCATCTGACATATTTCTTTAAAATTAGCATTTCTTTCTAGCTACTTTGTATAGATTTCTATGTAACTGCTGGTACTTCTGAAAGGGCTGAGGCTGGAATTTAGTGAGTTTGAAGTAAAAGTATTTGATGGTCATATACTATGTGTCAGGAGCATTCACTCAGTATCATTATCTCATTTTTGACCAAGATGGCTTTTAGCTGGTTTTGCATCTGAACTCTTCATATATACAGGTGCATCTCAACAAATTAGAATGTCATAGAAAAGTTCATTTATTTCAATAATTCAACTTAAATTGTGAAACTCAGTGCACACAGACTGAAGTAGTTTAAGTCTTTGGTTCTTTTAATTTTGTGATTTTGGCTCACATTTAACAGAAACCCACCAATCTTAACAAATTAAAATATGGTGACATCAATCAGCTAATCAGCTCAAAACACCTGCAAAGGTTTCCTGAGCCTTCAAAATGGTCTCTCAGTTTGGTTTGCTAGGCTACACAATCATGGGGAAGACTGCTGATCTGACAGTTGTCCAGAAGACAATCATTGACACCCTTCACAAGGAGGGTAAGCCACAAACATTCATTGTCAAAGAAGCTGGCTGTTCACAGAGTGCTGTATCCAAGCATGGTAACAGAAAGTTGAGTGGAAGGAAAAAGTGTGGAAGAAAAAGTTGCACAACCAACCGAGAGAACCGCAGCCTTGAGAGGCTTGTCAAGCAAAATCGATTCAAGAATTTGGGTGAACTTCTCAAGGAATGGACTGAGGCTGGGGTCAAGGCATCAAGAGCCACCACACACAGACATGTCAAAGAATTTGGCTACAGTTGTCATATTCCTCTTGTTAAGCCACTCCTGAACCACAGACAACGTCAGAGGGGTCTTACCTGGGCTAAGGAGAAGAAGAAATGGACTGTTGGTCCTCTTTTCAGATGAGAGCAAGTTTTGTATTTCATTTGGAAAGGTCCAAGGTCCTAGAGTCTGGAGGAAGGGTGGAGAAGCTCATAGCCCAAGTTGTTTGAAGTCCAGTGTTAAGTTTCCACAGTCTGTGATGATTTGGGGTGCAATGTCATCTGCTGGTGTTGGTCCACTGTTCTTTTTGAAAACCAAAGTCACTGCTCCGGTTAACCAAGAAATTTTAGAGCACTTCATGCTTCCTTCTGCTGACCAGCTTTTTAAAGATGCTGATTTCATTTTCCAGCAGGATTTGGCAACTGCCCACACTGCCAAAAGCACCAAAAGTTGCTTAAATGACCATGGTGTTGGTGTGCTAGACTGGCCAGCAAACTCACCCGACCTGAACCCCATAGAGAATCTCGTAGAGGTATTGTCAAGAGGAAAATGGGAAACAGGAGACCAAAAAATGCAGATGAGCTGAAGGCCACTGTCAAAGAATCCTGGGCTTCCATACCACCTCAGCAGTGCCACAGACAGATCACCTCCATGCCATGCCGAATTGGGGCAGTAATTAAAGCAAAAGAAGCCCCTACCAAGTATTGAGTACATATACAGTAACACTTTCCAGAAGGCCAACAATTCACTAAAATGTTTTTTTTTTTTGTTTTGTTTTTTTTTTAATTGGTCTTATGAAGTATTGTAATTTGTTGAATTTGTGGGTTTTTGTTAAATGTGAGCCAAAATCATCACAATTAAAAGAACTAAAAACTTAAACTACTTCAGTCTGCGTGCATAGAATTTATTTAATACACGAGTTTCACAATTTGAGTTGAATTACTGAAATAAATGAACTTTTCCATTCTAATTTATTAAGATGCACCTGTATATATATGTATATATATATATATATATGTGTGTGTGTGTGTGTGTGTGTGTGTTTGGATTATATAAATATAAATTTATTATAATTTTAAATCACCAAAAAAAAAAAAAGATCATAAGAATTTGATTGATACGTGCACATTTGGAAAACCAAATTCAGATTTTACATTTTAATCTCAAATGGTAATGCATGGAATTTACGGAAAAGCTCCACTAAATAATTGCGCTAATAAGTGGGGGGCGTGGTGAGTCTGTGGCAATCGCTGCTACCAATGGCCTGTCAATCTACTCTACAGCCAGTCACGGGCTCCCTCCTTGCTCAGGCCCCCGGACTTCAGCCCTGGCTAACCCAATGGTTAATATGGCCCTGTATACAAGACATTTTTTTTTTAGACACCCCATTCTTTTTCTTTATTTATTTATACACTTAATCTGTCGAACTGTTGTGGAAACACAATATCACACTTGTGATATGGCTCTATATCAGCGTCACTGTGATTACCTCATATATTGTTTTCAAGTCAGTTCTATACTTTCTCATGAAGAACATACTGCTACTCAAACCAGTCTTGTTTCCCCCTTAAGTCCGTCAGCTCAAAACACTCCAAGCACATTTCTCTGTGGATGCAGTATGAATTATGGATGAACGAACATTTAAACAACAGAGCAATGTCCCATAATAGAAGACATTAGAGAGTCCTCAACCCTGTAAAGTTATGTACTTTTACCAGAGACATACTCTTTTGTATTCACTCCATCCCTGTCTCTCAGTCCACCTGTATGAATTTTTAATGTTGTTGAGAAAGTAAGAGACCTCTGCTGGTACAAAGTTGTACTCTCTATAGCAGTGTTACTCAAGCCTGGTCATGGGTACTGCACATTTTGTGTGTCTCCTTAATGAAACACTCCTGATTCGACTCACAAACAGGTGTGTCATATAAGGGAGACATGCAAAATGTGCAGTGGGTTGGGGTGGCCAGGACAAGGGTGGAGGAACACTGATGTACAGTAAAAGTCCTTGGTACCACTTTAAAATAGGGAACACATATTCACTATTAACGAAGAGCTTTGTGACTTTGCTGCTTATTAATAGTTAGTAATGTAGTTGTTAAGTTTAGGTAAGTGGTAAAAATTAAAGGATCTAAAATATGATCATGCAGAACAAGGCATTAATATGTGCTAATAAACATCTAATATAATAATGAGCAACTAGTTAATAGTGAAAATTGGTCCTTAAAATAAAATGTTTTCAAGTCCCTACTGAAACCAGTAACTCTTCATTAATGAATATCTACACAGGAATAAATTAATATCAAATAAGTAACAACATATTAACAACCATTATATTTTTTTAATGTGTCCCAGAGAAATACTAAGAAATTATATACAGTTTCATAATTAATTTGAAACTAACCAGTAACTTATTTTTTTATTTTATTTTTTCTGGATGAGAAGTAAATTATTTTTTATTTTCTTAATTTCAATGTTATTTTCTTTTTTATTATTTTTACTTTAAGTAACTTTAAGTATTGGCTTTATTTTTACTTTAATTAACACTTAACCACTTTCAAATTCACTAAGTGCGTTTCTATTACATATTTGCACAAAACTTTTTGTGACATTTTATAATTGTCAATAATTGCGAAATGACGGCATTCCTATTAACCAGTGTTTTGCTACTAAAACGTAACTTTTTCCTCTCACAATAAGTCATGATGCCAGTTTTTGGTAGGTTTATGTATACTGCAGACACCACACTAGCCATTATTTTTAACTAAAGCAGACGTAGACATGTATCTTTAACAAAGCAGCATGGAGAGCTGTTTCTGGGGCCCTTCTGAAAAGTGCTGTGGCACAGCTGGTATAAACACAAGCACTGACTAGAGTGGCTGCGATCAGCTCCAGCGGCTGTGTTGGAGCTGTAGTCCGCTGCAGACGTGTGCAGTGTAAATAAGAGGTTATTCAAGCATTAATGGCAAGGAAAGCCCCTTATACTGGTACATCTAAAAAATTTTGAATATCCTGAAAAAGTTTTTTTTTTGTAACTTCTTTCAAAAACTTAAAATTTCATATATTCTAGATTGATTATATGTAAAGTAAAACGTTAAGACAATCACTGACACCCCTTTTTTTACATGAACTTTTTCACGATATTCAGATTTATTGACATGCACTTGTACTTGTGAGTGGCCACATATGAGGTGTTTCTTGGAGGTTATAGTACAGTATATAAAAGAATGATCATGTGACTTTCACGTATGCCAAATGTACATGCTGTACATGCGGGAAAAAAAATAATGATTTATTTTTCGCAAAATATCCCTTTTTCAAATTGCCTGAAAAACCACCTCATGTGAGTTGTTGACTCAAGTGTTACAAAAAACATCAGAAGGAATTACTATTCGAAACCTTACAAAAAGCTCAAAAGAAAGACAAGGGAGTTATCGTGCTTCTCACTTTAAAATACTTAAAATTAGCAGTTAGTAGTTCCTTCTGATAGATTTGGTAATACTTGAGTAATTACTAGGTTACATGACCTTCACATGTAATAGTCTAGAATTATGCATTAAGCATTACTTACATTAATTATGAAATAGTATGTAGTTTCTTAGTAGTTCTCCGGTAGGAAAATGAGTAAAAACGTAGTTACTGATTACTGAACAGTGAACCAACACAGTCAACTGAGTATTACTTACTAATTTGTTAACTGGATTTTGTTGTTAGTTAATAGTAGTTGCTAAAATGTAAATATTGTATTACTCATTTGTTCATGTGTAATAATTTACAAATAATGGAACCGCATTCTAGCATGTTACCCATACATCATTTCGATGGTGAGTCGAAAATTAGGTAGTTGGTGCAAGTTTATATGTTTTACTTCTTCTATGGTCTCAGACTGTTTTGCAAATGTCCATTGTATAAACAACACTGCAAATACTACTCCACCTTCTATCTGGCATATTGAACAAACAGAATCCAAGACTTTTTGGTCATTTGGTACCCAATTTAAACTCAAATCTCAAAGGAGTCAGTGACTCAGCCAATGAGTCATAGCATCCTACTGGACTAAGTAGATATCATGCATCTGTAATGGTCAGGCAATTAACCTTTAATCCATTTTACCAAGGGAGAAATAAAAAGTTGCAGCCTATGGAACAGGTTTCCACTGGAGACTCTCTTACAGGATACACTGAAGTTCTACATTCTTTCATGCCAGTTCTGTGTTTCTAAATAGTCCCAGAGTCTTGATGGATCCCAAACTGTGCCAAATAACCCAGAAATGGTTGTTTTTAACCCAGCATGTTTTAGAGTGTATACTTCTGAAAAGCACAACAAAAGATTATTAACAAATAATGATTTAAAATGTACATCAAATAAAACGTTAACTTTGCACTTTTCAAAAGTAAAAGCATATTATCTGCAAGTACATTTTTTTACACTAGAGGGGTGCACATTCAATACACTTCTTTTGCAAAACACCTCTTTTTCAGAAGTATCTTAAGAGAGAGAGAGAGAGAGAGAGAGAGAGAGAGAGAGAAATAAATGCTCATATGTTTTCTTTTAGTCAAATTCGAATTAAGTCTATATAGAATTATGAGGACTTATGGTTGCTAGGTAACTAGTATGGGAAATGTCCAGCTTATCAGTTGTTTAAGACATGTAATTAAGCAAATATTTCCTCTCAGAAAAACACTGTACATTCACTGTAAGTGCTTTTTTTTTTTTTTTTTAACCTGAAGAAATATTGTATGCATCTGGACCCTGGCTGGTTTCCCAGCTGAAACCTGGAAGCCTTTCTTTATTTTTCCTTTTTTTTTTAAGATTTGTTTTTCTGGCATTTTTGCTTTTATTATGACAGGACAGATCAGATGTGACAGGAAGCAAAGTGGGACAGAAAGATAGGGGGCAGGATCAGGAAAGGTCCTCAAGTCAGGATTCAAACACAGGACACCCAGAGCACAACAGCACTGTATGTCAGCATGCTGCCCACAAGGCTATCTGCACCGACATGTTTGTATGTTCTACTTGTGTCTGTGTGGGTTTCCTCTGGGTTTCTAAACACATGCAGCATAGGTAAATTGGACAAAGGAAATTAGCCATAGGCGTGAGTGGGTGAGTGAGTGTGTCCCAGCAGTGGGATTGCACGAGTTAGTGAAAGAAGGCCATCCGGTGTAACACATGTGCTAAATCGGTTGTGTGGATTATTTCGGTGTGACGACCCCTGATGGGAACAAGGCAGCTGAGAGGATAGAGAGGGAAAGAGATTTTGCACACCTCAGAAATAATCATGTGTTTAGTGTAATGTTCTAGGCAGAATGGGAGTAACCAACCATGCATTTGGAGAGCTGTTGCATGTATGGTAAACAGACTTTTGCATGTACAATATCACTTTATTTTGCTAACTCTGTATTTTGATACTTCAAATTCTACTAGGAGTAGCTTTGCAACTACATGTCAACTATCAGTCATTAAAGTATGAGTAGACTGCTTGGTTAATATCTGCAAACACCTTATTTTGATGGTCCTCCAACAGACAATCTACTGACAATATGTAACTGTTCTACTAAGTATTCTGCTAACCCTAGCACTAACATAAAGTTAGTGTGCATGCAGTTGCAAATAAATCACAGTTAGCTGACATGTAGTGGCAAAGTTACTTTAGTTAGTAAAATGGCTAAAGTGGACTAAATAAAGTGTAATCAGAACAGGGTGAGTATAAACCTCATTTTGAGGAAAGTTAACTACCTTCCAGGACTTCTACAGACACATACTGGATGAGAAGGCACTATTTCAAGATGGCAGATCTGACAAAAAACAGGCTACAAATTATAGATTCACTTAATCTGGTAAAATGTGCGCAGTCCTTGTGTATTCTAAAAAAAAGTGCTTTCTTTCCCTTTCCCTTTCCCTTTCTTAACAGTAATAATAAAGGTGTTTAATCATGCTTCAGTTTTTGATACCTTGGGATTGAGAATGGGTGGCAACTATCAACTACCAATAGTAAGATGCAGAGAAGAAGAAGCTGAGATGCAGGTTTGATAAAATTTAAACAACAAAAACTCCACAGAGGCCATGAACCAGAGTAATATAAATCTCCAAATAATAAAAACAGTCCAAAGATTGAAGTCCACGAAAATATTCCAAAAATCCAAAGTTCTTAAAGCAAAAATACTCCAGAGGATGGGGGGGGGGGGAGAGAGAGAGAGAGAGAGAGAGAGAGAGAGAGAGAGAGAAAGAGAGAACAATCCAAGGGCAAAATAAATACATAAATAAACTATAGGAAGTTTCAGAGCTACAGAACACTTACTTAGAAAAGTATTTCTTAGATGATTTCTTAGAAAAACTAAACACCAAGCAAAGAAACTAGGAAACAGAACCACTTAAATACACACAGCTGAATGAGACACATGTGAACAGAATAACACTAATTAAAAGTACAGTAAGCTGAACTAGAAAGCACTTTGAGGACCTCTAGGGGCCAAAACCCAACACAAGCCAAAAATTCTGACAGGACCTCCCCTCCAGAACCTCTGCTAGCTCCTGACATTCCTCCCAGAATGATTGGGTTTATGAGTCTGGACGTCCCTAATTAATTTGGTGTCCAAATTGTCCCTTGCAGAAAGTCAGGACCACTCCTCTGGGCCATAGCCTTCCCAGTCTACAAGATACTGAAATGATCCTGACTAGGAGCAGGTCTGCATCTACAATTAGCCTGTCACTGATATTGCTGAGAAACTCTGAGAAGCTTGTGTCAAGTCTTCTTCCATCTCAGGCAACAGTGTCGGATGAACTGCATTGTAGAGGGAGCTACAACTTCAAGTTCTTGTTCTGGTAACAGTGGAGGGGTGTAACTAAAATGGCTTTCAAAGGGAGAAATGCCTGTAGCAAAGGAGCATAGAGTGTTATGTGTGTACTTCATCCACATAATGAAAGCTTACCAGGAGGAAGGATTATTGGCAGCCATGCACCTCAGCAAAGTCTCTAGATCCTAATTTAATCTCTCTGTTGACCATTGGACTAAAATCTGGAGAATAGGCTCACTGTCACTCCTAAAAATTGACAGAATGTCCAGCAGAATTGAGAGGAAAACTAAGGGCCTCGATCAGATACACCTGTGGGATGCTAAAGACTCAGCAAGGGAATGAATTTTTTAATCTTAGAAAATCTGTCAACAATGACCATTATGGTGGTGTTACCTCGGGATGATGAGAGTTCAGTAATAAAATCCATTAAAAAGTGTGACCAGGGTCTTTGAGGTATAGAGAGAGGATGGAGCAAAACATGAGGTGAGCAATGAGAGACTTTCCCCTAATTGCATGTGGTACAGGTGCTTACAAAGCTTTTGGTATCCTCCTTGATGGTCGGCCACCAAAACCATCTCTGAAGGAATTCAAGTGTGCAAGATTGCTTGAACTTTCCGTGGATATATATGGTCAGGCATAATTAGGAATCTCAGGAACTGTACTTGGGTCACATGAAATTCACACTTCTCAGGTTTAACATGATGGATACAATATCGTCCAGGTAGACAAATGCAAACTTATTGAGCATGTCACTAAAAATATAATTTAACAGAGCCTGGAAAACTGTGGGAACATTGGAGAGGCCGAAGGGCATAACTAGGTACTCCTCGTGCACAGTCGGAGTGTAAAATGTCTAATGTTGCACTAAGGATTATGCAAGTCAAGTTTGGTGAAGATGGAAGCTCCTTGCAGTAACTCAAAAGCTGTGGTCATAAGTAGTTACGTATAGTGATCTTTTTAAGGCCTTGATAATCTATGAGGATAGCACCAGTGGACCAATCAAGATTGGGGTTATTGTGAAGAAGGCAGGGGTTACTGTAAATACACACAGCTGAATGAGACACATGTGAACAGAATAACACTACTAAAAGTAGAGTAAGCTATTCAAGAGAGCATTATGAGGACCTCTAGAGGCCAAAACACAACACAAGCCAAAAATACTGACATTGTTGATTAAAATTATGAACATCTGCATTAAGTTCTTAATCAAGTAAACCATTTTTGAAAACCCATAATGATGATGATCATCATATTAATACTTGACCAGCCATTTATTGTTCAGCAATGATAAAAACATAGTTGTAAAACAAAACAAACAAACAAACAAACAAAAAATAAAATAAAATAAAATAAAAAAAGAAAGAGAACAATCACCTCACCCCCTAAATCTATAACACTGTACAGCTTGATGTGTATGCATTAATTCAAAGCTTCGGGCTGTATGAGGTGCACAATGCAGACACAAACACACAGTGGAGAGTTACAAGAGGCCTGTCTGCCATACCAGATGGGAGACTCATTTTTTTTCTCCCACCTCAAGGGTAAAATAAAAAGAAGAACATGCCAAAAGAAAAAAAAAAGGACTCAGAATATCAGTGTTCCAACTTGAACTCAGCCTACAGAAATACAGACAGTTTTAGAAGAATGATATGAATATAAGTTTACTATGATCAAGACAGGGAACAAAAGGAGATCGATGTTGGAGAACATCATGCTGTATTATACTACTTTTATTAAGAATAAAAGTTAAGCTCTGTGGAGAGTATTTATGGCATAGGTGCCATAAATATTGCCCATAGATCTTAACTTGTAGATCTTGTTGGCCATAGATCTTAACAGTACAGTCTGAGAGGTACTCTTTATCCTTTGGGAGGAACTGGAAAACCCTGACAATAGCCTTTTCTTTTTTCTCTCTCTCTCAGTGAGGACAGAATCTTGACTTGCTGTCTTTCAGCACACAGGAAGTCATGATCAGTTGTCAGGAGCAGCACATGTCTTGTGAGCAGCATGATGAGAAGCTTCCTTATCAGGTTATTGGTGGTGTCTCGCATAAATGCATGTCACATACCTCCATCACTGTCTGTGCCCGTTCCAGTCAATCACACCCCCCACTAATCTGTCTCTTTCTCACTCTCCTCCAGACTTCACCCTATCCTTTTCTCCCTCCTGTTTCTCTGGCACGCTCTCTAGTAGTTGTCATTCATTGTTCATGCTCTTCTACAGTTTAATAATACATGTTGTTTACAGTCCCATACTGTTTACTTTATTTAATTCAATTGTAGTTTCACTATTTATAGTTTTGGTATGCTGTGACATTTCAAATTATTTCAATTTATATTTCCAGTCAGTTATGCATATTTCACCAAACTAAGGGCAATACTATCAAAACAATTAACAATTAAGACTACATACATGATAGAACTCCTGCAAATTACTGTAATCTATGTACATACCACATTCATTATAGTACAGTGACATCAGAACTATAGTACAACTATAATACTATTGAAAAAGCTTTTTTTTTTTTTTTTTTTTTTTTTTTTTTTACACAGTTCCACAATGATTATTATTTTTCAGGTGTTTTCTTACATTTTACATATTCATCAAGTCTTACCAGAGAATAACCACATCTGGACACAGAAATGTATATGTTAAAAATGAAGATATGGGGGATGTTTCAAGCCAGTTTTGCAACAGCAGTGCATGGAATTAGGCATTTTCCCAAATTACAAACAAATCATTGTTCCAGTTTGTTCTTCTGTTCTAGTGAAAAGAGAAGGAAAAATAACAGTTTTGCTCTATATGGCCTCAAGCAACACAATGGACTACAAGAAGAAGATGATGATCTGAGTCCTCGCTGCAACGTTGGTCAGTGATGTTGCTCATCTCCTTACAACATCTCTCACATGCTCATTTAACGCCCCCACCCTTGAGGAGTACAATAATTCTAAAAAGGCAAAGTAAAAATACATAAATAAATTTTAAAAAATCATTTTGGACACAGTAGGTCTATACATATCCATATAGTCATGCTCTGTAAAAAAAAAAAAAAAAAACAGATGAACATGGGGTACTGGCAACTGAGCTTTATGTACTGATGTTGCCCTCTGCTGTTAAAAAATAACACTTTATTTCAATTGTTTACATTATTCACATTACATTATTCTGTATGAACATATGTTACATCCCTTAATCCACCCCGTAACTAAACTTACCTACTTACCTTACTAACTATTAATAAGCAGAAAATTAGTTTATTGAGGCCAGTTGTAGTTAATAGTGAGATTTTGTCCACAAATTAAAGTGTGACCAAAAAAAAAAAAACAAAAAAGTATAGAAAGAAACTTAAACAGTACTCAAGAGATAAGTGAATTAAATGCAATATTTGTCAAATACACAGACTTTTTTTTAAAAGCATTTTCATGAGCAACAGAAACACGTTTCATATACTGCTTAATACAGCGCCATCTGAACAAGAATAATGTTCAACATAAACATATGCTATTTAAATATTAATAAAGTTATATATGCTTTTATCAGTGTTTTATGATAAATGTGACTCAATATAACATTGTGGCCTCAGTAAAAACACTTTTACTATTCTAAAAACAGATTTGTCGGCATTATCGGACTTGGGGATGTTAGAATTTAAAAAAAAAAAAAAAAAAAAAAGGCTGTGTTGCCTGGAGGCAACACGGTACCAAAGAGGGTTAGAAGAATAATCATCAATTTTATTTAGTAAACCCCTTTGTTTCTCAAAAATAAAGAGTTTAACTCTCATTTGTTTAAAAGGTGAATGAAATTGTTTTATGCCTTCATTTGCACCGTTCTCTGAAATTTCTAGTGTCACATAGGCACAAAATGATGACAAAATGTATACATTTCAATAGGCTATTGAACTAACTTCAACAATGGAGCTATGAAGACAAATTATTAACACTTATTATACACATTGTTTTTTTTTTGTTTTTTTTTTAGTTAATCCATTGATATGCATTGGATGAAGTGAATAGTCAACTCTACTATTTTAGGCTATGTTTTATTCGTCAGAAAATAGTTAATGAGGAATTACGAGAGGTAACGATATTACACATACATTTCTAAAATGTAAATTATTGAAGTCAAATACTTACATTTCCCCAAGCTGTTTAGCTGTAGTACAGTATTCATAGGCTTAATCATGAAACATACAGTCAGCAGGGATGCAGTGGCCCCACTTTTAACTCTCTCTTTATATGACCCTTATTGTAGATGGATGCACAGAGTTAGACAAGAGAAAGAAGTGCAGTGTGGGAGTTCTACAGCTCTACGTCAGAGCCTTTGTTATTCTTAATTTTGACATTCATTTTTTTACACTAGACACACACACACACACACACACACACACACACACATATATATACATACATATAGATACTTGATCTGTCATAATCGGTATCGGCATCGGCCCTGAAAAACACATATCGGCCGACCCCTAGTGATCATCAAGCACTCTGTGTGTGTCAGTCAAAACAAAAACAAAAAAAAAGCAGGCAGCACTTTGTGTTCTTGCCCACCCTAAACATTATGGGTGCAAATGCACACAATCATTGTGTTGTTTGTTTCGGGGCGGAGCACACACAGCTCTCGAGGGGGGGCTGATTGTGTGCATCGTGCTGCGGACACTCTGTTCCACTGGGCACACTTTGCGGAATGTGTCCATGTTTGTGGTCCTTGCGGATCTTGTCATGCTGTTGCAGAGGCACAGCAGTGATTGAGATGGTGGGGATTGCATATTGATCTAGTGGAAAGGTTGGAGATGGGCTTCACTCTTTCTCCGCCTTCACCCACTGGATCTCTCAGGGTTTGAAAGCCCACGGTATGTTTTTTTTTCCCCCAGAATGAGAGCAAGCTATTATTCATGATTCTTTTTAAATTGCATATATTATTGTAATGTTCATCTTAACGTCCAGACTATGTTTGACATGTTTGTCTGGCTTCACCTGTTCTCCTCCCTCACCCTCTAAATACAGCTCTCTCTGGGCACGGAAGCATGCTCTGAGGTTTCTGTGCAGACTGAATCAGCTGACACTATAGGAACTCTATTGAACCATTCCATTCTATGAACAACAATTATTCAACTAGCTCATGCCTCAGTACAGACTAGATATAACTCTAGATATGAATGACCACTGTTCAAACCTGGGAACCAAAAATCAAATCCATATTCAGATAAATCCTGCTAATAGTGTGCAGAGAGGTCCCTCTTGCTGCCACAGAAATAACTTGTAAGGACACCCCTTTAGATATCACCTGAGTTGATGCCACACACCAGGTAGAGTGTGCTCTGGATCTAAAGTCGAAGTCAAACAAAATACCTTAAGCTGGGCTCACAATACAGGATTTCTAGCCCGATTTTGCGCCAATTTTCCCCTCCTAAGAATCAGAGCAAAAATCTTGTCCACCTCATGTACCTCGATCTGTCCTGATGTTCGGCATGGATAATTTGTTAATGTGAGACGTTCACAGATAGAATCTTACACGAAATCTGCTAGCATGTTAGCTAACATATGTAAACATTAGATGCTGAAATGATGATCTGCTGTGTGAGATCACATGAGGTGTCCCCTCCAGCATAGTAATCCTAATAAAATCTTGTAGTGTGTGATGCGCCATGATTTTCAAATCTTGTAGTGTGTGCATGTTTAAGATTTCAGGGAAGATAATCTGCAAAGATTCTCCTTATGTGTGCACTGCAACCAGATTTAAGACTTCTGTAGTGTGAGCCCGGCTTTAGAGAAACTAGAGAAATCACAGCCATTACCCATTGTGACTGGACTGTTTCATAGCCACAATCATTGAATCAAGTGGCCAGCTTGATTCACCCTAACTGGACAATGCCTGTGCAATCTTTTATCCTCCCAGATGACCCAGAGGGTAGAGGAGAAAAAGACTGCAATAACACTTGAGAGCGGAAAGAATTGGACATAACAAAAAAAAAAAAAAAAAAACTTTACCAAACTGGGAGCAAAATCTATACAGTAGGCACTCACTGACAAAGCCTACAAATCTTAAATATGTTTGAGGGATGCTGTAGCCATCAACAGCACCACCTTAAGAATCAAAAAGTCTCAGAGGCTGACTCTAGAAGAACAAAAACAGGACAAAAAGGTCTCAGCTCTCATGTCCATCTCGTAAAACAGGGAGACAAGGAAATATCATGCCAAAGAAATACTCTCCATCAGTATGTGCTAAGCAGAAATCACTGCCAGATACATCTTAATCATTGAGGCGCTAACGACCACATTAGAACTGGGATGTGGACAATGTCCAAATTGTGTTTCCTGCACCAAGAATCAAATAGTCTCCACTTATAACCTAGTAGAGGAAGCCCTCAGATTTAAAATTGTCTCTATTACAATTGAAATAACAAGCTCCATTAAAGAGCCCTATTCACTGGCCATACCCAAAGCTTCCATTTGCTCAGTCAAGGGTTCCACGGTGTGCCCCAAAAACAACAGATCAGCTCTGACTGGTATCTCTTAAGAAAGTTGCTCCAGAAGAGCTACCAGATTAAAAAACAAAACAAAAAAAAAAAAATTTTCTACATTACAATATCAGCTGTGGGCCCATCAGGTATGCCTCCAGTCTCAGACACTTATTAACATCTCGGAGAAAACAATGATGGAAGCCCTGGAGAGCCACACAGGATAGCCCAGACTACAACACCACTTGCCAGACTAATGCCAATGTAGAGGTATAAGAACATCATGCTTAAAGTAAAGCTCAGACTTATGCATGCTATGGTTATCTCCATCCTCCTTTGTGCCTGTGAATCATGGACACTGACGGCTGAACTAGAGTACAAAATTCAGGCTGTGGAAATGTGATGCTTTTGAAAGATTCTGGGCAGGAAGTGCAAAATACCATTAGGCAGCACACTGGGCCCTATGAAGAACTCCTGGTAGTAGTTAAAACAAGAGAATTGCAGTGGTATAGATATGTCCCCTACTCGCCTACCCTTTTGGACTGGCCAAAATCATTCTTCAGGACATTGTTGAAGATACAAGAAGGAGAAAGAGACCAAGGTTCTAGGCCAAGAATCGGCAGTGATGAAATGAGCTGTCAAAACGTGCTGCTGACTGGGGCAGACTGCATCACCACTCCCTTGATCCCTTCTAGGATGGTGGAGAGCTAAAGCGAAAGCATAAACCATGTTGCCAAAAAGCACAGAACTGGTGTATCCAGCAGGAAAAAAAATAAAAAAATAAAAAAATACCTTCCTCATATCTGTGAGTTTGAGCCACAGATGTCTATGGTACCTGTTGCAATTTCTTTGTGGCCAGAGACTCCGGCCACATTAGACCAGTCCAAATTAAACCTCTCCACAGAGCACAAGACTACAGTATTCATAGCAGCTCAATATAGGCTGGTGAAGGCTGCGCCTCCTGACCCCTGTGAAGGCAAGCATGAGCTAAACCACTACTGAAATCCTCAAAGTCCAACACGGTGATCATAAATATGTCATCTAGGCCGGATTAAGCCATCTTATGTGTTAGGAAATAATGTATTTAAAACGCTCAGATGAGAGAAATAGAGAAAGTGTAAAAGTTAGCTCGCAACCTGAATGGGCAGGGCACACCCTGTACCTGATAAGCCAGGGTGATGGCATCCACTATCCAGTGGGCCATTCTCTGCTCGGAGACGGCATTCCCCTTCTGTAGGCCTCTGTAACAGATAAAGAGCTGATGTGAGGACCTGAAGCTTTGTGTCTGGTCCACGTACCATCTTAAGTCTTGGATGGGACAACCCCTAGCAGGCTCACCACCTGATCCCTGAAGGGAGTAATGGGAACCTTGGACACATAGCTGGGCCGGGGCCTCAAGATTACCTGGGAGTCAGCTAGCCTAAACTCTAGGCAAGATTCGTAGACCAAAAATGTGTGCAGGTGCCCTACCTTCAGCCAGACACAGCCAGAGATGGCACTCCTGGCCTACCGTATTAGAAACCGCATAACCTGGAGACTGTAGCGCAAGGTCCGTGGTACGGAGTTCTCTGAGAACTTCTGGGTTGTGAATAAATTAAATACTCCCGAAATGAGAGCATGACTTATCCACAAAAGCTGTCTCAGCGTGCTAAATGTCCAGACACGTGATGCAGCGATCGTGACCATCACTCAACATCAGGTAATGACCGCACCTAGAAATGCACAGGTGGAAAGGCATCAATACCCAGATGCAACGTTGTCTTTATAAAGCCATAACGTCGAGTTGGTAAAGACACAACGTCACTTTTAAAAAGGCGAGCCACCCGCAAATGCTTTTAGGATTGCTCTTTTAGCATGCAAACAGGGGGTAGTGCAGCCTGATCTGTGCAACGGAGGTCCCGTTAACCGAAAACTGTCCGCCCTTGACAGATTTTTTTTGTCAGTGACAGAAAAATTTAAAGGCCGTCCATCACTGTGACAGATTACACTGAGGGTAATCTATTGAAAACTGTAGCTATAAATCCCACCGCTGTCCAGTTGGTGGCAAGTACGCTCCAGTCTGGCAGCAGAGCAAGGGATCCAGAACAAAAACAAAACTGTCACAAATGTTTTCCTATGCGTTTGATTACACACAGGCGAGAACACAGAAGCTACAACGATCTATCATGCCACATTAAAGAGCATCAAAATGGTATTTATTGCTTGAATGGACAGAATTTGAAATCTGAGACTCTGTTTTGTATCAAAAGTAACACAAAGCCTAGCCTACTGCTATTTATTGGGAGGAAGGCACACTGTGTACTGTTCTTTAGTCAGCTAACAAACAGCATACATCAAAAGTTCAATTGGAATTTAAGAATCGATATTTAGTTCATCAAAATGGGAATCTATTAAAATCGAGAAATCGTTTTTTTTTTTGTTTTGTTAGTTTTTTTTTTCTTTACCCAGCCCTAGTGTATTTTGTTGTTTGTAAACACTGCGCTGTCGTCCTCTAGTTTCATGATTAAAAAACAAAAAAAAAAAACAAAAAAAAAAAGAAACAAAAATAAAAGCAATTAAATGAAAATTATAATATGAAAATTAAAATGATGGGTAATAATAGATTATGACAGAATTTCTACGACCTAAAATGATGGACAATGTTAAAGTTTAGTGCAACCTCTGGTGTGCAACCCACTCGACAAGGGAAAAAGACCACCGCTGAAGTGCTGTACCGCCAGCACCAAGAGCTCCAAGATTGCACTGAACGTGTATAGTTTTCTCTCCGTATAATAGTCAAGAGCAGAACAATGTGATCCATCGCCACTTTATGTCTCTTATGCTCGTGCCATCATGAGCAGCAGCTGGATGCAATCATTGCATGCCAATGTGCATTGGCTCATTTAGTTTACATTCGATGTGTGTCTCTCTAAGCGAGATCCCAAAGTCGGTCATATTACCAACGGGACATCAAGAGTGACCGACTGAAAGGGAACAGAAGAGAGGGGCGGGGTTAGCAGTAGCTCATTATATGTGTTTTTATAGCAGAACTGTTGCCATATGTTGGAGCTCATGTAAACAAATCTGGGATTCTAGTCAAAATTAGTTTAATCATAAAATAATCATACTTCTTTCTCACTGGCCAAAGCACAGGGCCAAACTGTCCATGTGCAAGTGATGGCATAACTTATGTACACTCATGTTTAAGTTTCAAGCCATGCTGATTTCATGAACAAATTGGCTTCCCTGCACAAATGCCATTGGCTGAAAGGCCTTTTAATGTGTACTCTATTCAGGATTAAGAACCGCTGCTTTACAACACTGATTTTGAAACTTGTGAATCCAGAGTTGTTAAAAGACAGAATTACAAATTCATATATAAATAGATTTTATAGATTTTTTTCTTGCACCCCTCGTTTTGACGACATGGCAACAAATTTTCTTCTGCTTGCCTCGCCACCTTTGTTGCATGTTCCTGGGGTGGGGTTTTTGTAAATACAGTATCTGGGTTTGTGATGTCACCAACCTGTGAAGTAGCTTGTTGTAGTCTCTACAAGCCATTTTTGTAGGCATTGAACTGCCATAAATTTAAAAGACAATATAATCGTTTGCATTGAACTTTTAGCCTTGTAGCTTTGCAGATATTGTTTATGCTCAAACAGCAACATTACACACTAACTAAAGTTAAAAAAAAAGTGAAATCACTATCAACCACCCCTTTAACTGTTCAGCATACTAGCTTAGCATACCACTAGCCTGACAGCTTTATAGCTTTATTAAATCCAAAACCTTTGATCTATTATCTTTGACCATTGTTAAGAACATGCAAATAATGAAATCCACATAATCCACAAAAGGAGGTCCTTTTCCCGTTTTGTAGTAAAATAGTAATCAAGCATACATTTAGTTCATTCATTCATAGACTATTCCTCACAGCTCATGGCTATGCCTTGTTATTCAGGTGTACTGGAACTAAAGGCTCATACCATTCTTATGCAGCTGTACTTTAAGCTAACTGAATGGCATCTAAGCTAATGTTAGCCTTTTTGCATTACAGTACATCCCACTTTTGGTAAACTTAGCCTGGATTTAGCTCAGGCCCAGCTTGATGTTGTGTCCAGTGTCTACATATTGTGACCTGTGCCAAGCAACAGGCAAGTGACATTCAATGGATCAACATCTGCATCTCTTCAGCATTCCTACTGGTTAGCAAAGATGACAAACTGCTGCTGTTTTTGCATATATACTACATTCACCTGCACTATTCAAACCAAGATGAAATGTAAAAACACTTACACCTTAATCTTACAGTTCAATCAGTGTAGTAATATATTAACTTAATTGCTAATGTACTGACATTATGTTGACTGAATAGCCAGAGAACTGCCTCCCTTATGCATCCTACTTTCTCTTCAGTATCCAACATCAAATGGAGTTTTTCATGTCATGCCACAGTCACCACTGGTTTGCAAATTAGGGGACTAAACATATGTTGTATCATATACTATGTATTAATTTACCTGTAAAAGTGTTATGGCATGATTTTCAGTGAACTTTTCCATTAAACTGCTCAGGGGTGAGCAGTCTGACTAAATTTGACTAAATTCTCAATTGTTTATTCACATTGTTTAACAGTGGTGGCCCAAATAGTAATTAGGCTTTTCAGTACACCAAACAGTTGTACAAATTAATCTTATGAAGTCAAAATTCCATCACAACATAATAAATGAATATCCCCGTCTTAAAACTTTATATAGTTTTATCCAGATACAGTATACTCACTTAAACATACAATACAACAAATCTCCAATGTGGATTGTTTACAGTATATCATGTGTATTTCAAGTAGGATAACAAATAAATACATTAGATTTTATCTTGTGTGTGTGTGTGTGTGTCGCGGGTTGAGGAAGAAGTAAAAAGTGATAAAATTATAATAAAGCAATAATATATATCAGCAAATAATGTTTAAACAGGACTGATTTGCTCATTCAATGTCAATATAATAATAAGACTACATGTCTTCTGAGGCTACAGCTTGGTGATATACGCACACTTCATTGCTGGATAGTTCACCCAAAAATTAAAAGTACTCACCCTCAGTAGCACTTAACACTGATTACTGTCAGACTTTCAAAATCCTTTATCACTTCAATTAAGATTATAAAAAGTAAGGGATAATATACATTTTAATTTTGCGATAACAACTGGTTGGATGTACATTATCCCACTTATTACACAGATGCTTGCCACAAAAGTAAATAATTAGACACAAAACACTGACCTGAGTAGAAATATTTGAATGATGAAACTTCCATGAAGAAATCATTTGCTAGCAAGCGGCAAGTTGACAAAATTAAGAAATTGTACACGTAACATTGAATAGTTTTAATATTTTATTAGCTAACCAAACGCAAAGCTTCCACCAAGAAAATCTGTCAAGTGTATAATGCCAAATTAAGTTGCCCAGATGAGTCTGTGTTATTAGCTTTTACCAGTTGTTATCGGGGAATAACATACCTTGGAATGTAATGACTGACCAATCAGAATCAAGCATTCCACAGAGCCGTGTAATAATTTAATCGAAAGCAAAGCCACAACAAATTCAGACTTAACACCTCTTATTTACTTTAAGATCATTCTGAGGTTAAATACAGATTAAAAATCATAAAAAATAGTTTAATAGCTATGATAGTGGTTTTAAAATCAAATGTTTCGATAGTTATGACAAGAAACACTGGCATACAACAATGCCTTGAAAAAACAAAACAAAAAAACAAACAAACAAAAAAAAAATCTTAAAAAATAAAGTGTATGCATAAACCCAAATGGGAAATAAAAGAGTTATTGAGTCCATATGTGTCATATTCTGTGTCCTAAACTCCTGAAACATTGGTATCTCATTTTAGAGCAGCCAATGCAATTTATGAAAGAAGTCAATTAAATGTGTATGTGGGTTTGTGTATGTGAAAAAAAAAAAAAAAAATCAGAGGTAACCCCCTTTGTAATAATTTTCCTCAGTAACTGTAACTAATTACAGTTGAAGAGTTCAAATGCAAAACCCCCTAAAAGCCATCTCGGTCAAAAATAAGATAATGATACTGAGTTAATGGTCTCGACACTGCATTATACGTCCATCAAATACTTTTACTTCAAACTCTCTAAAATCTCAGCCTCAGCCCAATCAGAATTACCGGCACTTAGAAACCTATACATCGGAGCCTGATAAAAATGCATTTTTTAGAAGAAAGACATCAGATGGATTTAGAGGCTTTTCCATCTGAACTCTTTAATTACATTTATTTTGTAATTAAAGTATGTAATTCCGTTACATGTAACTAGTTACTCCCCCAACACTGGTTACTACCTACTGTTACTGACCTCACTTACTTTTAACCCAGAGTGAGCTTCAGTACGAGGGCAAAAATGCTCCGGAACTGGAAGACAGCCCTGCCTAGTGACATTAGTCATTTTTTATTGTGTAGCAGAAATTTCTCAAGACATTTAAAATGAGTTTAACACACACAGGTACTGATGGCTTTGTGCCATATATAGAGAGATACAATAGCTCAGGGACACTTTTATAATGCATTTTCACATTTTTTCTGTTTCTGTACTTGAGAGATGTGTGCAAATGGATTTGACAGTCCACTAGATGTCAGTCTTGTATAGAAATTCGATGAGAGTTGGTGTGCAAAGTCAATCAGCTCAAGAAACACCAAGATCTGCACAATGCTGGACATTGCATGTATTATTGCTTGCTGTTATTGAATGATGTTATTATTTTAGAAAATTATATCATTCAATGCGTTTAGGACTGAAATTCTTATCTATAATGACTTACATAAATTGCTGCCTTACCTTGATTTTTAAAATGTATATGGGAAAGAATGCATAAACAGTATTTCATTTATATTTAACTAAACCACAAGTAATAGGTATATCATATCAGCTGCAAAGAGAAATATAAAGTGCAATTTTGTTTCCGTCCACCGGATAGCAGTCTGTTCATATTTTTCTGATTCCCTACCAGAATTCAACGTCAGAAATTGCTTTTACTATTTCTAACCCACTGTAGAGAAAGAGAGATGGTCAGATGTATCTCATGTTAATTTGAGTGGTCAAAAAAAAAAAAAAAAAATTGCGTCCTTATATTTCCCCCAATCTTTTGATTTTTTTTTTTCTCGCATTCACTGAGGCACGATGTCGTTCATGTTCCCGTGATGTCGTTAGATACTCTACACGCTTAGAAAGAAAGTTTCAGCTCTAAATACAGCGTTATTGTGTTATGAGCTTTTTATAAATAGTAAGGGGCTACTAAATTATATTAAAAGTCTGATGGTCTGACCATTACTGCAACAACAACAAACTAAAATTATATAATTAATATTACATTTTTAGAAGGAATATAAAATAGCACAAATTAATGATTGTAAATAATAGAAGGTCCTACACATAGTTAAATACTTAAAGTATTTAATAGATTTACAACAATAAAGCTGTCCTCTCTTTTTGTTTGTTCTCTTTTTCCGTACTGTGTTTTTGAAGGTGCTACAAACTGTCTGATTGTGTTTCAAACAGATGATCTTATAAATTCTTTCACTGCAGGTAAATGAACTGACCAGTGATCTGGCATTTTATACTGAATTCATGTGATATGTTAGGGGGTGTGTGTGTGTGTGAGATGAAAATGCTCGTATATACTGCGTGTATGTGTGACCGTGTGTGTGCATGTGTGCCCTGAGCATCTCTGTACCCCTGCTGGCCCCCTCTCTCAACACTCACCTAATTCTGTCACACAGATTTGACACTGTGTCATTCTCTCTGTGCGTCTAAATGACATGAATATAATGTGCAATGCTGTGCACTAGCCTTTTCCCCCTTTATTATCTCTCTCTTTCAATCTTTGCACATTTGCATATTAGAGGATGAGTATGTCTCTGTGATATAAAAAAAAAATTGTAAAAGTATTTTTTCCCCCCTATAAAACTGTCTGAGATATTTTGAAATTGTATTAAAATATATGGATTAATATATATACCAATTTATATGCAGTTGCATGTTTCAGTTAAGTATTCTGAAATTCAGTAAAATCCAGCCTATATAAAACTAGGAGATAAGTGAACCGTTCTTTTGGTTTCAGAAGCTGATCAGTGTAATCGTGACTAAACTCTCAGTAAACAGCCGTATGATTTTACACCAGCTCTGACAAACACTGTCTGTGATTTAGTGATCAGATTTCATCAGTGGCTTGCCAGAAGAATCTCTGCCAAATGGTTTAGTTCCACTAATGATAGCATTGTTACTTTTAATACCTACATGTGTCACATCACATGAAACACACACACACACAAACACACACACACACACACACACACACACACACACACACACACACATATATATATATATATATATATATTCTAAAATTGTTTAGATATAAAAATTTGGGGCCACAATAACAGTCACAGGAATAACAAAATGGTTATGTTTTTGTTTTGTTTTTATTGTTGTTTTACTTTGATTTATAGTTTTCTCAATTAAATATCAATGAAACAAAAAGCAATGTACAGTTCATACTGTTACACTTAATTTAACCCTTCTGGACTTGAAGTGCTGGCATTATGGGTAACACATTTATTGATTTTGTTATTATTTGACAGTGGCCATCTCTATATGTCAGCACATAACTGCCTGCTGTTATGCATTGACAGTTAAATTATTCCAAAACAGATTTACAGTAATGATTTGTTAATATCTTTCCAATAAATGAAGGTGTGTATCTGTCCCGCGAGTGTCTGATTAATGAACTGAAGAAAGGAGAAATAAGTCTCTTTCTCTCTCTCTCTCTCTCTCTCTCTCTCTCTCTCTCTCTCTCTTCAAATCGTATCCGCTTCATTTTAGCTTTTACTTCTTAGTGTTTAAAAGGCACATAAGCTGATCACTTTTACAGACCTTATTTCTGACTCCACTACATTTATATTTGACCTTGTATTTAAAGTGTTGTAAGCATTTTTTTAAAAGAATACCACAGATAAAATGACAGATATCACTGAACTGCCTGCGCTATTTTCGCGTCACAATCATTGTGCGTGTTCAGGTTTTTCTGATTCCGGGTTGGCTGATATGTCTTTAGAGGGCTGGGTTTAGAGAGGTCATGTGGTGGTGGCGTGGGGGTCTAATTCAGTGACTAATTGTGGCAGAAGTCAGATGAACATTTAATAGCACTTACAGCACCTTTATTTCAGTCACACTCTTCTACTTTAGTTTGCTTAATATACATTTTGCTTTTGACACTTTTGAGTACCAAAGTGTTTAAAATGAAACGCTGTATGTATACGCTACATATGAATGCACTTGGTTGGACAGCTCTCTACTATCAGATATTTTAGTGTGTTTAGTGAAACGATGGCTCTTACTAACTAAATTGTTGATGTTGACTGATTACTTGTGGAATGCATATGGCTTATATCCAAAAATCCATTCACAGGTGTTCTATATTATCTGTAATGTGTAATCCTGAGTAGAATGCAGCTAAAGCCTGTCCCACTGTGAGAGGATAGATGTTTTTTAGACAGGAAAATTGAGCAGCCAAATCTCACCTACTTTCAAAATGCTTTCACAGCTGCTGCTGCTTTAATTTGAGTTTGCTGCTTACTGCACTTTATGAACACTGTAACTAATTTCTGTATTAATTAAAATTATTAATTCTGTGATATATTAATTCCACATATCTACAATACCACTGATACAGTTAGGCTAATGAACAAAGTAAAGTGTGTGGCAAAAGAAAAGTTTTTGTAAATATGATTAATATTAAATGTTTAACATAAACAGTTTATTTATCATTGGTCATTCTGCTGAAACAAGCTTTCTTTCTTTCTTTCTTTCTTTCTTTCTTTCTTTCTTTCAAATTAAATTTTACATCCCTAATCATGAATGAACTATTTTACTGTACTCAAACTAAATTACTGTTACTTATTGATTTATTGTTTGTTGTGTTTGGTAATAGTAAAAAAGCACTTATTTTATTCCCTGGATTTCTGAAATTTAGCTGAATACTGTAAAGCAAATTTCAAAAAATGCTGTCACATAATTATAGGTAGTACACACAGGGTGTTCATAAAGATGAAAACTGCATAACCACAAAAAATATTGGTGCATTTTTGTCTTCCCTAATAGCAAAAAAATAAATAAATAAATAAATAAAATAAAATAAAAAAGCCCCTGTCTTACAGTGATTTTACAATGTGTGATCATTTAAATCATACTAAACTGTAGCATAACTTATAACCATTTTATAAGTTGAGTAAGGGTTGCATTCCTTTTTAATGGAATATAACTCATGAAATAAACGCCATAAGGCCTTTAGTATATCCAACCCACTAAAGTAGATGTGTGTATCTGTAGACTATGAGGTTTGATGGTTGTCTGGTGTTCAGTTAACAGGAGCAAACAGGGCTGTGAATGTCATTGTGTTCTTTGTTGTTTAATTTATCTTGTGTTCAAAGCCAGAGGAGGTGGCCCAGCGTTGGGTGCCATCTTTTGATGTGACTACAGCAAGTCCGTCTCCTGCTGGGCACTGTCTGCTGAAGAGCTCTCACTCTCTCAAGCTCTCTTTGGCTTTTCTTCTCATTCTTTGAGACCTCTATGAAGGTTCTCTTGGACTTCCATGGGCCTCAGGACATACACACCTCAGGTCAATATGTATGAACACAGATCCATAACATTCATGATGTTTAGTCAAGTAATGATCTTCCCTAGTTTATTGGATACCAGGGATTTCTCTCTTTGTCTGCATCTCACCACTTTCACCTAAACGGGTTGGATTTATGTATGTTTATTTATGCGTGTGTTGAGTTTTGTGTACGTAATGTGTACGTTTGTTAATATTGAGCATTCCCTGAATCTTTATGCATGTGTTGATGACGTGGTAATGATTTCTGGTTAATGATCAGATTCTATAAGCATTTTATACATTAACTGTTAATTTATGTTCATGAACTTTGTTTTACACTGCATCAAGATTTTAGCATTTTACTTGTCTTGAATGTATAATATGAAGAGCAAATTGTAGATGACATCCTGATGAAGTACCCTTTAGTTTTTAAAACATTTTGAATATTCCTGGTGACAACTGAATCTTTAAAAGCATACATATTCCATGTTATCTCTTAATATAAGAACACTTAGGACACTTTCTTTCTGTTTTAAAATATGCCTATTAACTCTATTACACAATACCAGTTTAAACAAAGAAATAAAACCCTAAACAAAGAGAAACAAATTCAGTTCAGTTCAATTCAGTTCAGTTCAATTCAATTCAGTTCAGTACAATTTCCTATTATCTTGTCAAGAGTATTTAAGGTTTTCAAACTGAGAGGTTATTGTTTATGTATCTGGGTCATTCTCTTTTTTTGTACTACCTAAAAATAATATTATGTCAACATTAAGGAGACCATTATTCAATAAAAAAAAGTTTAGATCTTGAGGAGAAAATATACAGCTTGTACACTGAAGTATTACTTAAAGGGTCTTTAGTGCTCACTGAAATTCTTGAATTAGAACAGAACAAAAACACTTGATCTGTATCACAGAATCTGGCTGTGACCAAACCTAGCAGTAGAGGGCAACGTTTTCTCTCTCTCTTACTTCACTACCTGCTTTGTAGTCTAGTTGGAGAAATCATAATCTTCAAATACACCCAAATTCCTCCAGAAAGTCTGTTGATCCTCAAACTACTCATTTTCCTCAGATGGCTTTACTCAACAACAGTGGGATCTATCGAGGTAGCTGCCGTTTATGTCTAAAAGCCATACCCGTGCCTCGACCACCGGCCTGTCTGCAGAACCTGGAAGGATGGAGGCACTTATTAAAAGGTAAACTTCTTCCAGGAGGAACTGACATGTCAGTCACCAAGGATATTTTCGTTGTGCTTTTGCTCTGTGTGTGTGTGTGTTTCTCTGTCTGTTGGGGGCTGTTATCGTGCTCACACTCAGCTCGGCACCCCTGTTTGTTTAAGACTTAGGACTCACCCACACAAAGAGCGATCATATCTGAATATCTGCTTCTATTTAAGTGAATGGATTGTTAACACCAAACACCAAAACTATGACTGAATATTGCCACTGATCTCAGCTCATATCCACAGGAGTATATTAAAAATGCTTTAAGAATATTGACTGTAACACACTTTATTGGAATTAGTATTTTTCTTCTTTTGCAGACTCATTTTAATCTGATGAGGTAAATATTATTCCATTTCCCACTTTTAGAAGTAATAATATATATTTATATTTATTTATTTATTTATTTTTTACTTTCCTAATTTAAAAAAGATCCTCAAAGTTTACAACAGCACACAGGGTTTTGGTGCACAAATACATTACAAACACACAAAAACCATCAGAGTCCATCATGAGCATTATGATTAAAAGAAATCTGAGTGTCTCTCCCATGTGGAGTGTGTGTGGCGTGTGTGGGGTTGGATTACACAGGCAGCTGTGAGAGCTGGTCTCCGTGTTAACCCAGAGCGTCTGCCGTGGCGCTGCCTGCCTCCAAGTCCCACACAGGCAGTTGACTTGAAGTGACGGTCAGATTTGTGGACTCGCCCCGGCTCTCTGTGGGGAAGCGGGCAAGCTCAGAGGGGTGTCAGCAGACACAGAGTGGGAAGAGCTTTGGTGAAAATAGATTGTGAAGTGTTTGCTGAGGACCCCATGCCTTTCTGTGTCTCTTCTAGTTAGCACTGAAACTGCAGGAGGCTGACACAGACCAATTGAAATACTAAATAGATAGATAGATAGATAGATAGATAGACACACACACTCACAAACAACACACAGGCAAGTATACACATGTAATCAATGTCATACATGTCTTTTTAATTAAGCTTTCTTTATTTAAATCTCTATTTTTATTGTTTGTTTATTTATTTATGTATTTATTTAAAACACATATTTTGAAGTATATGTATAAAATGATGTATGACTGTTTATATAACTATAACTTACATAACTGTTCACCATGTGTAGCATGCACACAGACCAACTAACCTTAATTTACATCATATATTCTAAAAAAGTGAGACTTTTTGAAAATTTGTTTTTATCATTGTATCTTTATTAACGCTTTTAAATCAATTAATCACTTAGAATTTTCCAAACTGCTAACGAAGCAATAAGCCACAAGAAACCATGGTTTATAGGGATTTTAGAACAGCTAAGGGGCATTGCTACTGATTAACTAACAAACAGAACTAGCTGTTTTATAATCACTCCACTTTCCTGTGTTCACAGCATTCAGTATCAGAGTATATTAGCAATACAGTTTTTTGGAAGTTGTAGCATCAGTGTTTTAGTTTTATTCTATTTCTATGTTATTTCTATGTCAACACTGTTGTATTGTTGTATTTCAAAAAGGGAATTGTTAGTGTTTAGCAATGTTACACCTATACAGTATGTGTAAATAGGAGCAGTTTTGTATATCTGTGTTCTCTGATATTTTAGTTGAAAGCTGCTGGTTTTCTCTGCTTTCTATGGTGGGCTTCTAATGGGACACACATCTTGGTTTGTGCACTCAAGGAAACTGACAGAGGTGAAAGAAAAAGTATGGGAGGGCAAGAAAAAGAGAGAGAGAAAAGTAAAGAGAGTTAGTTGCACTCATACACACAACTCCATCAGTAATGTCATAACGGAACAGAGCGCATAAAGCTTGTGGCTCCCCTGGTGCTGGTATTGAACCCCTGTATTCTTGTTGTTGTGTGAAGCATGTGTGTGTCCTGGGATCTCTCCTGAAGGTTCAGTGTTTTATGTCTCAGATTAGTTTGAACTGAGGGCTGCAGACTCAGATAGACCTGACCGCTCGACTGAGCTTGTGAAGCCAGTGGTCCAAGTGGCTGTGATAGACTCTGTGATACCTTTGTTTAAAGGAAATGAATGACGATTATTCTTCAAACGCTTCATGTCACTATGGTAGGACTGTGAATTGGTTCTAAGAAAGAACTGGTTCTACTCTTTCTAAAAAGATACTGGAACTGACTGATTTTAATGTTCATGACAGTTCTGTTAAACAGCTCTTAAATGTTTAAATGCTAGTGGCTCTGTAATAAAGTACTAGAGCTTCCTAATCACACATTGTTATTACTATTACTATTGAATAATATCTATATGTCAAATGTCAAACAAGAAAAGAAAAGAAAAGAAAAGAAAAGAAAAGAAAAGAAAAGAAAAGAAAAGAAAAGAAAAGAAAAGATGATAGCTGAATGGATCTTCATTGTTTTACTGAAGGATAACTGATGTAACCTGATTTCTCCAGCTGGGAAAATTACTTAAGTTTGATATAAAATGTATTATTTTATATTATATGAAAGTCATTTTCCACCTTCATGTTAATAATAATAATAATAATAATAATAATAATAATAATAATAATAATAATTACCCGCAGTGGATCTTTAGCTCCCAGCATGCGTTGCAAGGGACTGCATTAGGAGAGTAAATTTAGGGATTAAGTGTTATTTTATGTGTTTTTCATTACAGGGAAAGACGTTGACATTTTATGTTAATGCTTAATGTTCAGTTCATTTGCACATTTAGAAGAGTTTCTGTTATTGACTGTTGTGGTTGTGGTTGTGAGTGGTGATGTCATTTGCGCTTTTCACTTTGCTGCAACATGAAGTGTGTAATAACTCCAAATCATATTCTCACTGAAGCAAAAATTGCCCATCAGTTACGAGCAGGCATGTATGTTTTGAATGTGTCCTTCCTGAGCTTTATTGGTAGTTGTGTGTTGGATCAATGTGACGCAGTTAATTTAAAACAGCATTCACTTGTTCTGTGTTGCATAACCCCAGTTGAAGTAGGTTACAACAGTAAAACTATAGAACTAAATTTATAGGTAGAATCAGACACAAATGCTTCTTTAAATCAACAACTGCACAGTGAAATAAAAATGAAGACATTTTTATTATTTTAATTTTAATTTAAAATGAAAAACAAATCACATATGCTTCATAAAATAATTTTTATAGTGTAATTATTCTTAAAATAACTAAAACAAACAAAACAAAATAAACAAAAAATCTGGAACAAAAAAAAAAAAAAACACATCTGGAAACACTTTTGAGTGGTGATGGATGCAAATTACTTATTTATTTTTTTTTTTAACCCGATTCATTGTTGGAAAGAATTAATTTGGTCAAATGGTTTAGATTT
This sequence comes from Labeo rohita, assembly GCF_022985175.1. Lineage (NCBI taxonomy): Eukaryota > Metazoa > Chordata > Actinopteri > Cypriniformes > Cyprinidae > Labeo > Labeo rohita. The sequence continues at coordinate 1,299,517 of NC_066877.1, read as the reverse complement.
CCCAACCCTAATGGGATGAAACTTCTTGTCTTTGGCTGCATTAGACTGCCTCAGCAGTTTGGTGGTCCGACTACACAGACATCTGCATTCTTGGCATATAGTTATCTGCTCTGAGCAGCAGGCCCTATGAGACTAAATATATCACACAGTCTATTCACTGACACTCAAACACACACTCACTCCACAAGAGCGCTATTCAATCTTTTTAAACTCCAAGTTTTGGATAAATCCTAGAAACTGTGTCCATCTTTGGAATCTGCAGTATTTCATTCTTATAGTTTTAAATTTAGACTTTGTACAGTATATCAATCACAATTTCTTTAAATTCTATTATAATAAAAGAATACATTTGATGTGCATTAGAGAAATTTAAGCTTAACATTTTGCATGTGGTATTATTACATTTTTAATAAACTGTCATCTTTGGTAATTGTGCAAACTGAGAAAGAGTTATGTTTGCTGCCGGAAAATTATGTGTAAATATAATATTTCAGAATGATTGTTTATTCTTATCATTATTATTAAATAATGTTTATTTAAACCCAATAGCCCTGTTGTCTTTTATCATTTTGCTGTTGTTGCCTTCACTCTTAAAAAATAAATGGTTCTTATCAGATTATGTGGTTCCACAAAGAAGCTTTAATATTTATGGGACTTTTTCATTGCACAAGGTTAAAAAAAAAAAAAATAAAAAAAAAAAAAAAAAAAAGTTTCTGCGACTGTAAGATGCTGTGTGAACGGGACATTTCGAGGCTCACACCTGTAAATGCGGTTGTCAATCCCAAAAACTGACAGTGTGAACGTGGCCTAGGTGCTTTATAAGTACTAATAAACAGCCAATATGTTAATAATAGGCATGCTAGTAAGTTACTATTTAATAGTGAAAATTTTTCCCTATAATAAAGAGTTAGGGTTAAAACTTAGGGGTAAACACACAAACACACACACACACACACAAAACCTGTTAGGGACTTTTATTTTTAAGAGTGTTAATATAAGAAGAAAAGGTCACTCATCTTTGTTTTGTTACTGTAACACTAGGCATCACATGGTTTATTGGTTTAATGTAAAAGCGTGCGTAGGAAACTGTGAGTTTGATCACTTGAATCTTGTTTGACAGTGTCAGGGGCTTGAACAGAGTGAAAACACCTGAAAGATCTTCCCTTGAGATTTCATGTAGTGCTGTAAACCTGTGCTGGGACTGTCAGGTCCAATCGCTAGTTAAACTGCTGAGGGGAAACACTAACCCATTTACTGTGTCAATCCCAGTCACTCTAATGTGACACTAACACAGAGATGAATTGATTTTCCTTCATCATCATGCAGTGTGTATGTGTGTGCGCTTGGGCTTGTGCGTGAAGCGAGTGTGTAATGGCATTTGTTCAAAGCAGCTAAAACATTAGTCTGGTGATGACTAGATTCTACATATGATTCTATAATATTCTGATAAAAATATATATAATTGAGGATTTTCTTTTTTTATTCACCTTTTTAACTATTCAGGCTTAAGTCATTATTCAGATTGTATTTTTTTCTTTAGCTGAAAAACTGTGGAAGGAGTTTTATTATGCATATAAGATTGTTTATACTTGTTGTGTTAGGAATATTATGTGTTAGGGCTTTGTTCAAATCAAACCATTATGAGCAAACACAACTAATATTCTTGTCACAGCCAGAGCTCTATTCAGTGTACTTAATTTCCTTAATAATTAGCAGCCTACTTCATTTTATTTAGATATCAGTAGATATTAGAGGAGTCAGTTTTTAGACATCTGTCACACATGCCTACATTTCTTCTTTTCATGGTGTCTGATCCCAGCACAGTGAGTACAGCGTGTGTCAGTTTAGTGTTTAAAAGAACAGAAAGGCCCTCGAGTGACAGAGTTGCTTTACAGGAAATAAAACTGAAAGCAGCTGCCTGTGGGGATGACTACCAATGCCACTTCAGTTCTTTCTTTCTTTCTTTCTTTCTTTCTTAAATGTAGTATTTAAATGTAAATACCAATTCAATTAGAATCTCAATTAAGCAGATGAAACAGATACATATTAACCAATTAGTACAAATAAAACAATAATGAAACGCCAAAACATAGTAACTAATAGCAGTATTTAACTAAACTTTATACTTTTATATTTATTGTAATAATTATTATAATATTGTTTTGTATTTTACAAGATAACAATACAAGAGAACTGGCACAGTTTTTGGCTAGTTCCTCAGCTTGCTCAGCTGTAAGGGTAAGTAAGTTTGTAAATAAATAAATAAATAAAGGTTTGACATCACATTACATCACTATTCTTGAAAAGCTGCATTGTTCGGAAAATAGATGCGTTATTATGCGTTAGTGTTGCTACTTTTACTTTCAATCAATTTTTTTTTTTTTTCTTTCTTTCTTTCTCTTTCCTTTTTGTGAGGTGCTAACCCTGCATTTAAAGCAGAATGACAGTCAAAAGCCCAGTGAATGACTCAAAAGAAGCATCAGCCAGTGAGAGATAATGTGAGAGTTCACTAACGGGCACCCGACAGCACGCAGGCTCATTTTTCACATTGTGTCATATGTAAGGTTGGATTACAAGTAATGGCGGCCGCCAGCCCAGATCTCCTATGCCATTATAGCTCTGGAATGTCTGCATTTATTTGTGTTGACTGGTCCAGTCAGAGAGTTGACAGTCTCACAGGCCTCAGATCAGTCACGGCAATGATGTTGCTGTGGGTTTGACAGGTCCCACGTACTTCTCTGTTCTCGCTGGCACGTTAGCCTGCAGAGCTAACGCGGCATCATATCAAACGCAGCCATCTGACACGATTATGGATCTAGCACCTTGGCGGATGTGGCCCAGTCTGTCCTTTGTAATCGTCTGACAGACATAAGCTGGGAAATAAGAGGGTTTTGGGGGTTTCATGAATTAAAAATTAGTGTCAGTCAAAGCTAAGTGGCTGCTTTTTTTGCAGTGAGGGGTGTTGTAGACTCAGACAGCTTTAGTTAAAATGTAAAGACACATTTATTAGTGGGAATGACGTTTTAATTTTGTCCAAAGGTGGCACACATATTTAATATTACAGGATCGCTCTCTCAAACAGACATTACATATAGGGAGAGACGCTACTGGCTCTCTGTGTGGTTGGTTATGGATTAGCCTCATATAATCATGTGATCCTGCTTTAGACTTAATTACATTTATGGCAGAATCACACTTTTAGAAACTACAGATTGCTGGGGAAGCTACTCTGCAACTGCAGATTAACAAGATAGCTCACAATTTAAAGTACCTCAGTCTAATTGGATACATGAAACTATATACTATTTACAACAAATAAACCTAAAAAAAAAAAAAAAAAATCATATAATATCAGCTGATTATTATAATTTTGCTAAAACATCATTGTTTAAAAATGGTAAGATTCTTAATTAATGTTTACAATGAAGGCTTTTTTTTTTTTTTATTGGTTGACAGTTGCATGCAGAATAAAGACATGTTTATATGTTTATGTACGTGTGCATGTGTAAAAGCATGTGTGTGTTGGGACTTTAAAAGCAGGAGGCAGGATAGGGAAACACACATTTCCTTATTAGGTGTAAAGTCAAAGCCGGCATCCAGGACCCCCTGGCAGGCAGAGCCCCTTAGATTAAGACATATATTGGATCCATGATAGAGGGCAGAAAGTTCATTTTTGAAAATAAAACAGAATATTATTCATATTCCTTTTAAAATTCAGATTGCCAGCTGACCTCTGTCTTGACAGCAGTGTATTACATTTGCAGAGCTGCACGATCCCCTCCAGCAGGCATGCATTCTCTCTCTCTCTCTCTCTCTTCTCTCTGTCTCTTTCTTTCTATTTGTAATAATAAATAATTGATTTTATAATCAAGTTATTTAAATAATATACAGAATTCCAAAAGTTTGTATTTCCCATAGTTTTATAACAGTCTGTATGAAGACTCTTCCAGACTCTTACATTTTTATACATTTCACAAGTACATGTACTCTTAAGATAAACATGTCCCATGCTCAGTGTTCCAGAGTCTTCTGTTTTTTCTATGAAAATCTGCACTGTTCAGTTCCCTATAGTGCATACTAGATAGATGATTTTCATATATATTAAAATGGCTGCCCTCTGTGACATGTGGAGTTGAGCAAACGGCTAAGGCCTTGGCTTTACCAGAACTTATGTTTCTCTTACGTCTTATTACTCCTCTGGGTTTTCAAACCCTTAAAAAAAAAAAAAAAAAAAAACCTTACTTTTACCTGAACAATACTTATACAATATTTTAATACGTTCAATAATCCTTGTGTATATCCTTGTGTGTGTGCGGCGAGGGGGGGTGGGGGTTACTTAAAAATATACACGGGGGGTCCCCTGGTTTTCAATAAAACTATAATTCTTCAAATATGAAACTAGTGAATATGAAAATTTATGAAAACACTGGATTACTAAATTATAAAATTTAGACCTGCTTTTGTTACATCATATTTTACTTTTTAAACACAGAAACAGCACTGTTTTACGTCTTTTCTTTTGTGAATGAATCAACCATTTGAATGATTCCACTCAATGGCAATGACTTAATTATTAACAGTGACTTGCTGCTACCTACCCGACTTGCTGGCGGTTTTTAATTTCACATTTAAAGTCCCTTATAATTATTATTTTTTTTTTCAGATATCAGCATTCAACCTTTTAGGATTAAAATATCAAAACATTATTTATGCATTTAATGCATTCATTAAGATTTTTTTTTTTCAGCATCATTACTCTATGTACTCTAGTACTCACATGATCCTTCAGAAGTTGTTCTATGCTGATTTATTATCAATGTTGGCAACAGCTGTGCTGCTTAATATTTTTGGTGGAATCTGTGATACCTTTTTTCAGGATTCATTAATGAATAAAAAGCTAAAAAGAACAGCATTTATTTAAAATACCAATTTTCATATACACTACCATTCAAAAGTTTGGGGTCAGTACATTTTGAAAGAAATTAATAATTTTATTCAGCAAGGATGTGTTAAAGGGGTCATCAGATGCTAAGTTCACTTTTACATGCTGTTTGAACATTAATGTGTGTTGGCAGTGTATGTACAAATCTACCCTATAATGATAAAAATCTTCATGCAGTGGTTTTGTTGCTGGATGTAATAATGAACATATTGGTCATCATTTACTCCCGACATCTGAGCTGCTGAAGATGCAGTAGATTATGTTTGTGAAGGAAATGCACCACCCGATCTACATATATTCATCTATGTTCGCACGAATCATTCATGATCCAGCTTCACTTACAGCAGAACTGAGTATAAGGGTTTTTTTATGAATCTTTGTGATCGCCTTTCCTAATAATGTGCTAGTTAGCAAGTTTAGCGGCTAAGCACGGCTAAATGCGCTAAAGTAAACAGACTCATCTCTCCACAGAGAGAAGAGAGGGGGTGGGGCAAGCAGAGCTCATCTGCATTTAAAGCAGCCTCGACCAGAAAGTATATTATAGACTTTTCATTAAGACCCTGAAGAATCATATCAACTTGTGGAAAATGGGCATCCGATGACCCCTTTAAATTAATAAAAAAGTGATAGCAAAGACTTATATTGTTAGATAAAGATTTATATTTTGAAGAATCCTGAAAAATGTACAGGTTCCAACAAAAATAAATAAATAAATACATTTTAAAAATGGCAGCTCAACTGTTGCCAACATAGATAATTCTAATAATAAATCAGCATATTAGAATGATTTCTGAAGGATCATGTGACACTTAAGACTTGAGTAATTATTTTATATTGTAAAAACAGGAAGCAATTTTTATAATTTATTTTTTATTTTTTATTTATTTTTAATGTTTTGAGCATAAGAGACTAAACATTTGCTTTTGTTTTCCAAAAAGAAATACAATCATACAGGGTTGGAATGACATGAGGGTGAATAATAATATAATTAAAATTTTGGGGTGAACTATTCCTTAGAAATACTGCTAAAAAGACATAGCCACCCAAGAAATGTTCTTTCATAAAATGACAACAAACACCTTTTATGTGTATCTGATGCTAAGCTCAAGGTATTTAGCATCATGTTAAAGCGTCAGGTGACATTATTCTATGCAACTGGCTAATTAAAGAAAAAAAGAAGACAAATCCAGGCACACACTGTAATTCCTTCAGAATATTTTTCTTAATAGTAAGACACGCACACACACACACAAACACAGTAATAATCCTTTTCTCTGTCCTTCCCAGCAAATCAGCGACCCTTAATTGGTCTGTGCTTCTCCAACATGTTTGTAATGAAGTACGCTGCCCATGGCTCTCTGTGTGTCGGCTGGCAGTGCCCAATTTACAGAAGTGGGATGGTGTGATAAGCGGCGGAGAAGCGTCGGTGTGCAGGCAAGGGCCATGAATCACAGCATGCCAGCCTTGAGCCAGGTATAATTGAGTCCAACATCTCCCAGCTCTTTCACCATAATTAATGATAATCTGTAACAGAGGAATCTCAGATTCCAGTTCACAGAGCTATTTAATTAGGCTCCTGTAATGAAAGTACAGCCACTACACAGAAGAATATGGCTGCCGCACTGTGCTATGATTAATGGATTGCGCTGGAGAACACAAAAAAAGTGCTGCACGCTTAACTCCACCAGATACCCCCCCCCCCTCTCTCTCTCTCACTGACTCCTCACAGCCATTTACCAAAACATTAATTCACCCACAAGCTCTCTTCATTTCACTCTCTTTTCTTTCACTTTATATAAAATCTATCTTTGAGAAACCAGTGGCATAGATTTTTCTATATTTTTGCTATCACTATATCAATTTACTTACTAAAGGTGTGCTGTATGACTTCTTTCAAACAAGAATAATCATTATAAATTTATTGAATTTTTAAATAGTAGTTAAATCATTCCAAAAATTGCAAATGAATATAAAATAAAACTCATGTAATGTTTATTTTGACCTTTTCACAATGGCAACATTATCTGAATTTTCTGAACATTTTACTGATCATTTGCTAAAGAGAGAGAGAGAGAGAGAGAGAGAGAGAGAGAGTTTTTCCACAATTGGCATCATTGAATTTTTCATTCTTTACTCTAAATGACTCAGAGAAACTCTGCCATATACTGGGAGAGGATGACATGGCAGTCAAGCCAGCTGCAAAATACACCACCATATGAAATGGTTAATCTATTGTATTAATTTCTTCAATGCATATATTTTTACAGTGCGTATAAATTGCTTATTATTATTATTATTATTGTCTTCTTTATTACTTTGGTGGTAAAATATTACTTAAAATGCTTTGACAATGTTATAATAAATGCCATGCCAATAAAGCAACTTGAGCGTTATATATTTTGTGCCGATAAATAAGCAGCGAATAATGTAAGGCAAATCATAAAAAGACTTTTTCAGTGGTCATTAAATAGTCAACTGTGGAAGGTCGTTCTTGGCAAGATAACACAGATGAAGCACTGATAATCAGTTCTCTAATATAGCCTGTGTAACTCAGTCACCCATCATTAGTCTAATTATATGGCTCAGAGGACCATCCAATGGGCTCATCAGTGCAACAGACGTCAGACATCTAATGATCTTTATCCCAAAATTTGACTTGTTGATATGTAGCTTGACACTCGTGAACAATATCATGCACAGTTAGGCAGATAAATTACTTGACCAAAGACATTAGGCATTGTCCTGAAAATACTTTTTTTTTTTTAATCCTGCTTCTCTAAGATATACTGTAATCCTTTAACAACCAATACATTTGTTCTCACAACACTGCTACTTTTTGTAGGAATGTGACTTCAATTCCCAACAAATTCACTCACACAGCTGAATGAATTTGTAGACAGTAACACTGCCACATCTAGAAGAAAATAATGTTTTTGCCCTAATATCATTGAGTCATACAACTTTATAAGAGAGAGGAAAGTGCATGTTGCATTACAGAATGCCTTACAGGCATAAATGTGTTTGTATTTCAGTAGCGTGGCAGGTTTTGTGTTCCACGGTGAGTCTATTTCGCACGGCAGCTTTCTGCCTTTGAGTTCTTAAGGGCTGTGGCGGAGCCGACTTTCAAGCACTCTTTGGAAATGCACGAATGATGGATTTGGGGCTGTGTCACAACCAAATAAGCTGTTGAGCTGTAGTAAATGGGTTTCTGTTTTCCGTAAAGTAGATGACATCGTACAGTATGTAAGTCCAGACTGTATTAAAGGCTCGTCATGCTGATGTTCAGGCAATACACATGCCGGGCGTGATTACCGCAGCCCCCAATTCACACTTCGGGGACCGAATGACAAATGTCCCCACAGAGGAACAAAAGTTGCATGTTCTCGCCAAAATGTTCCTTTTTTAATATATAAATCTACAATATAAAGTGCAATCTCGCAACGTGTCGAAGCATTGTAAGGTACGAAACGGCACTGACTTTTGCTGCTTTGACAGGCTGAAAATTCTCCTCCAAAGTGAGGCGAAAATGGGAAGCACAGCGGAGCAAAGCAAGATCTATGCAAACATGGCGCGTTTCCGCAAGCCCCATAAATCTATGACAAAACTCCCGTTAAATGAGGGCAAATAAAGAGAGAGTATTCATGTGAAAGAAAAGCCTGTCGCGGGGCCCTCAGTGAGCAGAAATCTTGTTTAGTTCTTTAATTCTCCACTTTCTGACCTGAATCTGGCTGTCGCTGCACATGAAAGAAATTACAGCGGCCTCCGTCAGCTTGCCTGCCGTCCTCTTGCACGGCAGCATTTGTCATTGCCAAAACAGGAGAGTTTAATTAAGTGTTGTGGGCAGTCTAGTGAGAAACACACTTTAAATTAAACCACTGATGCCGCCATTGGTTCTTTTACCTTCCCAGCAATCAGCGGGGGTTTAACAGCATAAATTCAGCTGCCCCTCTCTTTTTCTCTCCCCTCCCTTGAGGAGGGGTTAGAGAGAGACTCGTTGCACCTATTGCGATTCATAAACGACAACCCCCCCAAACCATTACCCCTTTCTCCTCCTGTCCCCTCTCCTAACAGAGCATTCCATGATACCACACTTATGAATGTGATAATTAATATTCCTCCCTCTGCTAAACATTTTGTTTACTGGGTGCGAGTTCCAGGCTGCTGTCATTAGGGTTCAGGCACTACGCTCTGTCGTCTGTGAGACAGAATAGATTTACATGGTAAATTATTTTCTGAAGCATTGCGTAACTGTTGGTGCAAAGGAATGAATTGATTTAATACCTCAATAATTACAGATTGTTTCAAGTTGGTAAGCGTTTTGTTTCCTGTGAAGCATTTCTGTTTTCTTTTGGAGAATGCAATTTAAGACATCAGTGCAGTTCTATAAAATTCATTTAGAGGTGTTACATGTGCTGAATATGTGATGTGTAGATGAAGCTGAAGAGATTGTGTAATATGGATATGATGTTTTCTTTGCTTCTTGCAGCTCCTTATATTTATTTTATTTATTTTATTTTATTTTATTTTTTTATTTTTTTTTCTGCTTCCGAATAAAAGCTCTTCCGTTAATATAGGTATAACTGTTACATTTTTTATAGGCTCTTCAGAGCAGTTTTTAGGTTTTTATATTCTGTAATGCACCAATACATAGATTATGGTTTTGTAAAAATGCCTAAAGAATGTTCCGTAACACTATAGGAACCAATTCTCACTGTTAATTTGTTGCTTATTAGCATACCTATAACTAGCATATTGACTGTTTAATAATACTTCTAAAGACACATATTAATGCCTTATTCTGCATGACCATTTAAGATCCCTTAACTTTACCCAATACCTAAACTTGACAACTTCCTTACTAACTATTAATAAGCAGTAATTATGAGTTTATAGAGGCAAAAGTCATAGTTAAGGCATTCCAGGAGGTTTAAAATTGTGAACTGTGCAGCTTGTATATTATATTAATTATTCTGTATGAAAATGTACAGTATATTATCTGAGTTGTGTAAATCACCCTTTTGGGACCTAGGCAGATAAAGTTCTGACTGTGCAGTATAGATAATAATCACTGTAATTTTGGTATGTATTTTTCTCTGCATAAAGAGTTTCATTTTGGCTTTGAATTCGAAAGTTGCAGAATGTTATCCTAAAATGTATAGTATTAAGAAAATTGAGAGACTACAGACTCCAATTATAAAACTACCTCACATATTACTCCGCCTTCTCTGCTTTTAGTAACTTGAATTAAAGCATTTCCACAGAAGATATCAGACTCAAGTGCTGAATTTCACGTGAAAACACTCTGCGAGCTTTGAGTGGAACGGTGCGTGTTGAGAAGTATCATGTAGCCCTGCCCCCATCTGAACAGCAGCAATTAGAGCAGCACACATACTCCCGTCTCACAGCTGAGAACAAGTCCCTCTAACCTTTTCCTCTCACTTCTGAGCGACGAAATCCCCTGTATACATCGACGGAGTAGAAACAGGGACCTGTCAAACCCACTGCCATACTTTCATAAGGACCAGTGGCACAAACACAAAGTCCAATCAAGCTTAACTCACCTGAACCTTAACCAAAGTTAGAAGAACATTCTCTCCCTTCATCAGGTGACATTTCCTCCTGCCAGCGTCTTCTCTCCCCTGCCTGCTCAGAACATCAGAGATCGGACAGCTGCGCCAGAGAGCAGGACTATTAACGAGAGCACGGGCCGTAAACTGCATGTAGTGACTGTGTAAGCCAAGCTGCTGCTGGGATTGCTATGTAATCTAAGAGCTGTGTTATCTTCTCCTACATTGGTGAAGAGTCTTGCTCACAGTCTATCACTCCTCTATTCTTTCACTTCCTGTGTCGTTTGATAATTCCGACAACAGATCAAAACCTGTAAGAGGAAATGTTTTGTATACACTACTGTCAGTTAATCATATATGTAATGTCACATGGTCTACAGGCACAGATCTGACTTTTCAAGGTGGTGTGGTATAGGTTAAAGCTCAGGAATTGTAAGCTTTATACCCATAACACAGTGTCTTAACCAGGCATGACAAAATTAAGTCACATAGGATAAAAGTTACCTCTTTCATGTACATTTATTTTAGTCCAAATGACTGTGTCCAAACTGTGACAAATCAAGAATGGTTTGTTGTTAGCTCCATTTATATTTCCACGGCATCGGCCTGGGAAGCCTCACACATTGAAACTGTCCCAAAATCTCTATGAAAATGCTTCACAAACTGTACATAAAACCGCAAATATTAATCACATTTTCCCTATCAGAGTCGACCAACAAATTACTTGTAGCTGTAATCTTTTCACTACATATTGAGTACAATTTCTGCATGTTCCTCACACAAAGTTTTGGTGTATGCCCAAAATTTACACGGTTTACTTTTTGGTGCTTTTTGATCCACTTGGCCATTAACTTTAATCATTTGAAAAAGAGCTCACATTTTTGTTTTGAATAATTGACAATGTGATCATTTACACTAACTTAATAACTTATGATGTGAACATGCATCCACCATTCTCTCATCCAAGCGAGAACTTGAGTAGAAGTAATCACTATTATGATCTGCATATTCAAGTTTGGGCTGTAACTATAATCCATCTGTTTTTCATGCAGCTGAAAGGGAGTAAAAGTGTTTGTTCACCACTTTAAGAGGAGCACAGCGCTTCTGGACCCCTGTATGCTCTGACCCATTGAGAGACTGCAAAAAAAAAAAAAAAAAAAAAAAAAAAAAAAAAAAAAAGCCTTCAGATCATTGAACATTTGAGCTGCTCGCTCTGGCCCTCTAATATCACATGATAGATGATCACTTCTACAGCACTAGTTAAAGCACACTATTAACTTTGTATTTAAAAATGGTAATGTAATTGATTCACCAATTGATTTATTGATGTTAATTCAAGTGTTTCACAAATTAATCACATTATAGAAATTAATTTACTATATTTTATGAGCTGTTGTGTGATTAACTAATGATATGAATTAATCAAGCTTAATAAGAATTCAAGCAGTATTGTTTGGCCAATTTGTCACTTGGTTAAAAGCAGGGCGAATACAGGGTTTGATTTACGAGGTTCAGGACTACTGTACGGCTGCACACAGGAAAATTTGCCTGTGACACCACTGTTATTGTAAAACATATGGACGAACGAAAGTTCAAGCATATTACACAACACTGTACATGTCTATTGTGAAGTACAGGACTCATGTGATCTTACATGTATCAACTTTCAATTTATGTTGAGGTCAGTCTGTCTTCATTTCCTGTAAAAGCACAGTTTTACAGTAGTATGCTATAATACAGCCATTTGGCAAAGAAAGAAAGAAAAAAAAATAATAATACAATTATGTTTTATGTATTGTGTTTTTTGTGATATTGTAAATTGTTGTCATGAGGACTATTTGTATTGTTTGTGTGTTGAGCCTTTTGTCTAAAGACAGTTTTCTACCCCATTGGGGATAGACAATAAAGCTTTTGAAACTGAAATTGAAATGTGTATACTTTTTCTTGTATGAGAGTATTTGCCAAAAAAACAGGAGTACATGAAGTAAAATTATTTAAAAGCAAATCAATCAATCAGTCAATCAAGCTCCTCTATGTTCCACTACTCCCAGGTTTTACGTTAGAAGATGAGAATAGATTTGTCCTCTTGGTGGTCAGTGCCTGAACAGTAATTATTTTTACCCCCCCAGAGAGCTTGTTAAGAAGTTCATTAGTCCAGGTCTGATGTCTTTTAAACTATTGATCGCTGAGTCAATGTAAAAATAACAACTTCTGTTATAAAGCAGTTGTCCACAGCAATTGCGACATAAATTATTTAAAAAGGCCACATTGGCCCTGGCCATGAAGCCATCAATCAGAAGATATGACCATCACAAAAAGAGCGTGAGCTTCACAGAGCTTCTCCTCCACTGAGAACAAACCCATCATGCAGGTGATGGACAGGAAGAGAGACTGACCCGGTGTCACCTGTATTGTGGCTGCCGTCTTTGAACGTTGGCTCGCTGCTCTCTTCCGACAGATAGACTGGGCAAATGGATTCTCCGCTTACTGCTGGCCTCCCTCTGTGCGCGCACTTCAATTTGTCCAACACTAAAAGACTGACAGAATGGCAGAAAAAAATCTGAAAGAAAGCGGATGAATTTTTTATGGAATGCTTGGATTGAGTTGCAAGAGGCGCCATTTTTATTCATAAATGGAATTGAGGGATTCATGCCCCATAAAGTGACCCCTGGAATCAATTCTATCAAATGAACTAACTCCCATTGTGTTCCTTTGGGCCTGGGGAGTAATGCCAATGCATTGATAAACACATTTTTTAGAGGTTTTCATTCATCGCCCCTGTGCTCTGCAGTATTATGGTCTACTGTCGCTGTTTGCAATGTAGTTTACATCACTCCATAACAGGATGTTAACAAAGTGGCACTACCATTTTTTAGGATTGCTCAGGAGCCCCAATATTATTGAAATAAATGAGATCTTCTAAATACATCAGTTATTCCAAATAAAGAGCAATGAGATTAAATGGAGAGCAAGTTAAGATTTTTGATAAAAAAAATGTATGATAAAGCGTATAATTTATTGTATTACCAAAAAGAATGGAACCCAAAGAAAATAGTTTTCTACCCCAAACTCATGCCAATAATGCTTTGTGTTTTAGAATATAAGAAAGTATTTTAAGAGACAGAAAAACAAACAAACAAACAAACAAAAAAATCCTTTCTTCTCTAAAATTTCAGAAGCAATCACAACTGTCTCAAACTGTGTTCCGATTTGTTTACACTCAAATGCAAAAATTCACAGACCAAATGATTTGAACTATTTTATCCACAGTAATTGTGTAACTGTTTACCCTCACTGTATGCTAAAGAACGATCCAGTTTTCATCTGGAATGGGTACTTCTGTTGAGTGATGCTTTACTTGAAATCTGAAATGGAATAAAGTAATTCCAAGATACATAGGCTTAATTACTGGCTTTCAAGCTTTCATAATTGAATTCCACATGGCTATCAAGCTTAGCGTGTGCATTGAGCATCCTCCTTGGTGTGTAAGACATCCTCTTCCCCTGAGGCTTTGTAGCCGCTCTTGACTTCTCACTCTGCAGCGCTCCAACACCTAGATCCTAATTTACACCCCATTAATCTGCGCTATCCAGGCATGTCGTGTTCCCACTGTAGAACTCAACCTTAAAAGGAACCTTTCACTGAGTGCACGTGTACCTTAAACCACCTTATTAAAACCAGAGACACCTCAATGATGGCACATTGAAATCTTCTCTCTGAAGCCCCTTACAGCATCTACAGCATAAGTGAGTGTCTTTGAGTTCCACACGCCACTTTGATTAATAATTGATTAAATGACTCCTTGGAGCTTCAAAGGCAGGAAGGGAAGAGGCGTCTCTCTCTCTCCCGTGGATGAAACCGCAGCCCATCTCTACTTTGTTGTTTTAAATGCTCTCTGAAATGTGTGCAGTTGGAGTGATGGTAGGGTACTGACTGTCTGCTCATCAAGAGCTGCTATAAAACCTCATGGTTCCCCCCACAATGGGATAAGAAGAGACACCTCTGGGTGGTACCTCCTGCAAAAGAGCCACCTCCTGCTTCGTTGGGTTTAGCTTTGTTAAAGGATTTTGTTAATTTATTCAAAGGTTTCACTACTGATTTGCAGTCATAATAATAATATTTGTAGACAGCTATTCTAAAATAAAAAAATAAAAAAACCTCCTTCCAATGACCTGATGACTGAAGCATATACTTTGGTCATTGGAATTGTTCGACCATTGAGCTGTTAGGGCACCCATCACGATGATACAGTATTTGGTCACACTTTAGTTGGGGATCAATTCACACTATTAATGCTATTAATAAGGAGGTTTTCCTCAATAACTCCTAATGTGCTGTTCATTAATAGTAAGGTAGTTGTTAATTTATGGTATGGGGTGGAGCAAGGGATCTAAAATATGGCCATGCAGAATAAGGCATTAATGTGCGCTTTATAACTACTAATTAACAGCCAATATGCTAGTAATATGCATGCTAATAAGCAACTAGTTAATAGTGAGAGTTGATCTTTAAATTAGAGTGTTTTCCAGAATTTTGTTTTGTAAGGGAAGTTTTGGATTCTAACTAAGGGAACTTTTTTGTAAGGGAAGTTTTTGTAGCTCAACTGGTAAAACATGGCTTTAGCAACACCAAGGTTTGAATCTCAAGGAATAAACAAACTGGCAAATGCAACCTGTGGGAAACATTGCATAATTTTATAGACATTCGTAATAATGCACTGTAAGTTGCTTTGGGTAAAAACACCTAAAATTTGCATATATGCAATATTGAAAGAGATATTATAAACAGATGTGTTAAGTAAAAGTAAAATGTAGAATATCAAAATAAATGAAATAAACAAATAAAATAAACACAGCTTTTGTGTTTTGTCGTTTGTTGTTGTGTTGTGCTGTGAACTGTGATCATGTAGCAGGGGTGACTGCATGCAGAGGTGTGGTGGTATTAGACTTCCCCTTGTCTAATGCTTCCTGTCAGCCCCCCCGTGTCCCACCCCGGCAGATCTTAGTGTGTTGTGTTGGTGGCTATGACCGGTCCTGGGCAGTGGATAGAGAACAGCACTGTCCACACTAACTCAGTCTGATGGCTTCCAGTGGCTCTAACCATTTCACATCCAACCCCGACCAACAAGGACAGCAGCAGACATGCCAACTGTGCAACTCACAAGAAAATATCCTTTTGTTTGGTCAGTAATTCTTGTTTTTAACTGAACAAAATGACAAAGATACAGCAGTGTATGACATGTTAAACCTGCACTGTAAAATCCAATAGTTTACCTTACTTAGATATAATTAGTTATCTTTACTTAGTTGCTATACTATAGGTTTTATTAAGTTACAGCTACTTTCAAGGCAAGTAAAACAATGTACTTGCTGCACTTGCTGCTTTGAGTGTCGTTTACTTAAAATATTCAGTGTTCCCTTTGGTTGGGCACTTGGAACTTTGTTTATCTTATTATAATGTTCTTCCTATTGATGCAGCAATGCAACATGAAATCATAATTTTTGATTTCAAGAGAGGAAAAGTAATAAGTAGGTTGCTTTTAGAAAGTCTCACCTTCTTATCTCAGCTAATGTAATTTTTATTTTTATTAAAGATATTTTACAATGTCATTGTTCTTCATAAACACCTTGAGAAACTTAACTGAGTTGATACAGTCCTTTAATATTTGTAGTAATGTGTTCAAGTCACAGACAGACTTCAACATTCAGCACGCGAGTCACAACAATGGTAACAATTACATTTTATTTATTTTTATTAATTGTGTCAATAACCATTGTTTATTTTCTCTTTTTTGTTGTGCTACAACTGACACAAGACAGCAAATGAAATTGGCAAATACAAACAACAACAGTAAAGCAAAGCAATTGCATAATTTTATTCATGTCGCAGTGCACTCTGGGAGTCAGTGAGTAGCTATACTAAATCAAGCGTAAACCTAAAGTAAAGAATCAAGTACCCCCAACAGTTCTTTGTTAGTTACTACAACTCTTGTGTAAGTAAACTATACTAAGCATTTGTCAGTACAACATAATATTCCTATTTCATTTTACTTAGTTTTTTAGTGCAATCGGTTTCCACACTTTTTCTAAGTAAAGTCAACTAATTACATTTACAGTGTAAGTAACAGTTACCTTATTATATTATTATATAATGTTCACTGAAGTGAGATGCTGATCGCGATTACATATCTCAATGTCTTACCAGTGTCTGTTATTGTGTTTTGTAAGTATTAGCTAATACTGTTAGCTAGGGCTGGGCGATATATGACCATGTCGTGCCGATGATATGAAGTGACTACCGCAATATATATCCTCGTAGCACAGTACTGCTTAAATTTATTTATAAATACGTGTGCATGAATGAGGAATAAATAGCAGGTGTGGTGATGAAAAAAAGTAAAGAACAAAAGACACAGAAAGTCGCACCTCACTTAAATACAGACAGTTCTCGCAAAATTCACTTGACTTAAACACAGTCTCTAATGTTTGAAGTCAAGATAAACATTTAGGTGGAAACCTGGTTACGTGTCAGTGTAATGTTACTGGATCTGTGCATTTTGTTCTTAAAGTGACAGCATCAAACAACAAAATACTAAAGAGAAAATTACAAAATGTATTTAACTTACCTTTGTTCTTTTGCATTAGTCTTATTTTTTTTGTAATTTGATACTTTGATCTTATGTTTAATAAAATAAAATAACAAAAATAACTATTGTGATTGTTATTGTGAAATGAAATTTCTTATAGTGTAATAATAATGGTTATATCGCCCACCCAAACTGTCAGCTAGTTTTAAGATCAAACTCAAAAAAAGTGACAGAACTTTGAAATGAGTACTCTGAGAACACTGCCATGTTAACTCATTTGACAAAGAGCACCTGAAAGCATGATCCATGGACTCCTTGGAGAAGAATACTGTATGCAAACCAGGATTTTGGCTCAACTGTGTAGGTTTTGTATGGAGCTGGTAAGTACAGTTTTGCCCATGTCACTGTCAGTAAGTAGTTTTATTAAACAAATTATTATTAATATTATTAATGCTAAAAATGGTTTTAAGTCAGTTATTTCTATCTTTTGCTGTAGTGTCTCAGTAGGAAATATCAGGTTACATGTCCAAGCATTCATTTTGCCATTAATTGTAATAATCCGGTGAGATTTTGTCTGACAACAGACAAAAACAATATATATATATATATATATATATATATAAAATTGTGTTGATTAATATAAAACATATGTGGAAAATACAAGATACAAAGCTATCAGCAAGCTGCACAAATTGTTTCTTTCTCCACCCATCTCAAAGGTAAAATTATGACCTCATCATGAGAGTAACCCTAACTGATCAGACAGAAACACAATTTTTATTTATTCAATTCCTCCTGGGGGCTCTGAAGAACTGTTTATGAAGAATTCATTGATAATGAATTCTCTGTAGAACATTTAGTGATTTCATTGTAATAATCTAGGAAAAATCTGTAAAATAAGGGTTTTACACTGTAAAAAAAAGTCCTGTAAAAAAAAAAAAAAAAAAAAAAAAAAATGGTCAAATGACTGTAAGCTACGGCTGCCAAACAAAAACTGTAAAATTAAAGTAAAATATTGAAAAGAAACAAAATCTGTTATATATGAGACGAGACAAGATTTTTAAACTTTTCTTAAGAAATCCTCAATGATGACATATATAGGGAAAATAGTTTTTGTTTAACTGAAAAAGACAAAATGCAAAAAAATGTAGGTGCATTTTGAACTTTATGAAATTAAACTTCCATTTTAATGAATTATATGCAGTAATAAACAACATTTAAACAATAGCTTCACAATTCTGGATACACTGAGAATCCCAGTTGTTTTTAATAAATTGGAGACCATGATTCTCTCATGATTCAGGAGAAAGAAGATACTAGTGGTTCTGACAAACTGTTCATTCCTTAAGTCTTTTAAAAACATATATTAATTAAAAAAAAAAAAAAAAAACATTCAATGAAGGAGTCAGTGTCTCACTTCATTAAGACTTGTTTAACTATTGAAATCTCCTGAATGAATGATTCAATGACGTACTTTTTTTTAAACGGGCAGTTGTCGCCACCTCCTGGCGGAAGAGGATAAGCGTTACAAGACATAAAAGCGTTAAGATACTTTCGTTTTGATCGCTACTGTAGACAATAAGTGTTTGTACCCAAACTATAAACTTTTATCCCAGTACTTTTATTATTTAAATGTCTGTTACACAGAAATAATGATTATAATGTGGTTGAAAAGACTGTTTGTGTTGCTCTTTACCCCGACCTTCTCATTCATCAACATGGGCAGCGACAAAACGTGCTTCTCAGGCTCCACTGATACTCGCGATGTGAAACAGTCCTAATACACATTGCTAAATCGTTGTCATTCAGGAATAAGATGGATGTTTGAATGGAGATCTCAATATTTTAAGGATTAATCGTGCAGCTCCAATGTAAACACTGCAAATGTTTTGGGAGGATATATATATATATATATATCCTCTGCCTACTGTGATTGGCCATAGTATTTTGTGAGCGACAGCTGGATAGAGAGAGTACACCTCTCTGTAGTGTCTCCCGGTATGATATCTCCTCAAGCACCATGTTTTCAGCTTAAACCCCTGCCAGGATGATCC
Organism: Labeo rohita; assembly: GCF_022985175.1. NCBI lineage: Eukaryota > Metazoa > Chordata > Actinopteri > Cypriniformes > Cyprinidae > Labeo > Labeo rohita. The sequence continues at coordinate 1,280,368 of NC_066877.1, read as the reverse complement.
ATCTCCAGCGTCTCCTCTGGACTAACCCCTGACACAGTGAGTATGTGGAAGGTCATGATGAGAGATAATATCCAGCATTTCTACCAAATTAAGTGCTAGGGTAGAATTGAACAGACATAGATTTCACTATCAGTCTATAACCCTCCATCCACCAGTCCTTCCAAAAAAAAAAAAAAAAACTGACAACACAAAATGATTACTGGTCAATTACATCCCTTCCCCACCACCACCGGTTTAGGATGTAATCTTCCTCATAGACACTCTTAAGTGCGTAGTTATCTTCCTGTCCATATTCACACTGCTCTCTCTAACCTGCTTGCTTTTCCTATCTGCAAATGGAGAGCTGACGTCCTATCTTCACACCCACTGAGAAACGATTATGTATTAAATAAGCGACGACGGTGACTTTCGTGCTGTGTGAAGGACTCTTCCTGCTACATACAGACTGTCTGCTGCATATGTGACATTGAATAAGCTTCTGAGTCTTGAGACACAATTCTAAATCTGAATAAGGTGCACAAATCAAGTAAGCAGACAGAAAACTCCCTCAATACTTTACAAAGTCACATTTAGGTAGAGGATATTTTGGATCAGGAGGCACTTAAATGAATGCATTAGTTTTGTATAATATCTTGTAAAAAAACAAAAACAACAACAACAACAACAACAACAACAACAAAATATATAACTATAATTTTATAACATCTTGTCTATCATCTCTGAAAATATCTTGGCAAAGTTCACTTGTTTAGTGCAGAAAAATAGCGATTTATTGCAGCAAGCAGAAATTACTGTATCTTTTATGTTAAGAACGTGCTGCGGAAATGCTTTCTCTTAACACCACAAAGACTAATAATCCACATAACATATTTAATAAAGGCATATCAATGCTCATTCTTCACCAGTCTGTGTAACCTACTGCATGCAAAGTTTTATTTTTTTTTATTATTTATTTATTTTTTAATATCGTAAGATGGTGAAGTGCAAGAGAATAACGCAGTCTGAAGTAGCTGCTCACTTTAACAGTCTTACTCGTCTCAGTCTGTTCAATCTTGGTGTTGTCAGTGCCCTGCACAATGTTATAATGGAGTATTTCACATCCAGAAATGACGGATTGGATGATGAAGTTACTAAAGAGGAGGAGTCCGATGAAGTCTGTTATATGCACAGTGCACGAACAGCTGCGCTGCACTCATTTTTCTAAATGTAAACTACAAGGTACACTTTGTGCTATCTAAACATACAAGGGTTGATTAAAAGTTCAGAGACTATGCCCATGATAAACAACGAAAAACTGTCCTTTTCAGGGTAGCGTTAGTCTGTTTGTGTAATGATGCAATGTAGCGCTACTGACAGACAGCTCTTGTTAAACCCATGAAGTGAAAGTGAAACCTTTAAACCTATTTTTCTCAAAATTCCATTCCTGAAAATCATAGCTATCAGCCAACTTAAGATACTTAAGATTAACTTTTGTTACATTCAAGCTATGGACAATATATATACACGTTTAGTTATTTATTTATTTTTCTAAAAAAAGCATACAATTTCATACGAATTATACAAAATCACCATCTTGTAAAATAGTTATGTTCAGAGGTCCATAAATCAGGTCAGGATTTTAAAATGTTCTTTTGAAGTAAAAGGCAAGCATAGTTAATTAAGGACAACCAAACACAAGTCACACAATCTAATTAATCAGTCGATCAAAATATTGATGGTAGACTGTAACACACCAATTGTTGTTTGTTGTACATAATCAACAGCTAATGAAGGCACTGCATATTTAGCAACTGCAAATAAGATTCCGCAGAAATTGTCCAAAAAGTTCTACATTTCTTCTGCCGCTTCTGTTTATTAAAATATTTTGACTAATTCCATTATGATTTCCAATAAGAACATATTACTCACAGCTCTGCTTAACACATTTTACCATGTTTACAACCATTCTGCTGAATTATGCAGTTTCCCTCTGAAATCAGCACATAAATAATGGTCTCCCTTTGAAGTAATCATTAAAATCATTGAAACAAATATGTAAAATAATTTATAACATATGAATTAATTAATTTTGAGGGTGGACTCTGTTTCACTCCTAAAGGCCAGTCTCTTGGGTCCTGATGTTACTGACACATGACACATTCTGACAGTCTCCGGCAGCCCTCTGGTGTCCCAGACAAGAGTTGAGTGCTCATAATCTCCTAAACGCATGTAGCACAGAGGAGGTGTCAGTGATATGTTCAGACAGGATTTCTGTGGCTCTTGAGATATTCAGTGGTTATGCCTGTGGTTATAAAGACAGGCTATTGTGGCTTTTCACTGCTGTGTCTCAGGGATGCGTGTCAACTATGTCCAAACCAGTCTCTTCTAAAATGAGACTTCATATTGACAGAATATTCCACTACAGATCTCTGTGTCCAATATGGTTAGTTCTCTCTTAAAGAGAGAGAGAGAGAGAGACCAATTGAGATACTCTACACAAAATGTTATTATTATTATTATTATTATTATTATTAATTAGCATTCAGACATTTTTTCATTCAGTAAATTCTTCTAGCATAACAAGATGCTATTAAAAAACAAAACAAAAAAAACAAAAAACGTTATTTATTATTTTTAATGGTGATTTTTTTTTTTATTTGTCCTACCTCCAACAACAGCAACAGTTGAAATTATACAAAACATCAAAAGTAATATTAAAATATGTCCCACATTTTGTGTGTAACCCTATTACTGCATGGTTTTGCCCTATTACCAAAGAAAGAAAGAAAGAAAGAAAGAATGAACAATATACAATAAAGAACTAATATACAAAATTAAAACCATATTTCCAAACTCATTCAGTGTCACTGAAACATCTCTCACACCCCACCCCATTCTGAAAAAAGGTACATTATCAGCTTGTTTGTAATATGTAAATTCGTTAGCAACCCTGAATTCTACCAATGTAAATCAAGAGACAACAAGTCAACACCTTGACCAGAATTTTTACACTGATGTGTTTTTAGGATTGTTATCTTGGCTTGTCCAATAAAATTGGCAAACACACACCATTCGCACCATGACTGCTTCTACTTGCAACCAAAAATAAAAAGGGTATTTGTAAAAGAAAGAAAGTGAGAAGGAAAAATTATTTAAAATGATAAAAACAATATTTAAAAAATCACCAATAACTTACCAAAGTTATTGTATTAAAAACTTTTAAAACATGATTTTGTCCCAAACATTTACCACCAACTATTTTAGCAAAATTTGTATTACTTGCATTACTGTTACATATTTAATGCTATTTGGTTGAAAACAATAAAATCAGTTTTGAAAAATGTCATTCATGAATAGAAGATAACAGTTCATATAATATTTAGCTTGAACTCCTAAAAAAAATATTGATTGGTAAGCACTTAATTTCACCTCAAAAAAAAAAAAAAAAAGTAAAAACTTATAATATTTAAATTCAATAATGGTTAGCAGTAAAAGACCTGGGGCTGAAGGATGGCCACTTGTTTTGAATGACTCTCGCCCAGTGTGAAGGTCACTAGGTTCCATTTCTGAATTGAGAGTGTGAACCTCATGCAATTCATTATTAATGCCTAAATATTCCTGCATAACTGTCATGATTATGCAAAAAGAGAGGAGGTCAGGACAGGGGAACAATAGGTGAAAATGAAATCTCTCTCTCTCTTCTCTCTCTCTCTAAACAGCAGCAATTCTGATGCCTCAAAATCTAGCAGCAAGCGAGACCCCCTGCAACCCACATGGGTTAATCCTCTATGACTGTTAAAATTTCCATGATATGCTGGCTGAATCCAGAATTAGGGTGGAATGAACCATGCACTTCATCCAAATGATTGTTTTCTCCTTTTTGGTGTAATTCCACCGTGAATTTTACGGACCTTTTGGCGGCATACAAAGTAGCCATAAACAAAAGCAAACAACATTTTAAGCTTTTATCCCTTGGTTAATGCATCTGTGAAGGAGGAAAAAAAAACATATCCGATTATTATGTTTATTTATTTATTTATTTATTTACTTTCTTTAGGATTTCTCAAATAAGACATAAGGAGACAATAAAGGTTAATAAAAGCAGATGCACAATAGAGGCTTTGTTCAACTTTATGCTTTTTCAATGTTTTATTCAACCTTTAAACATGTTTAAGAGTTCCAAAGCCTTGAGGTGTGTGTGTGTGTGTGTGTGTGTGTGTGTGTGTGTGTGTGTGTGTGTGTGTGTGAATATGTGTGTATGTTATACTTTAACAGTGAATTAAAATCAAGTCTCTGGCATATATATAGAGGAGGAAGATTCGTCTGTGGTTCATCTCTGAGTAAACTCGCAGGCAAACATTGGCAATCCTTCCCCATGGCCCTGTTTCATATTAGACAAACTCTAACCAGCATTTGCTGTAGAGAGAGAGAGAGAGAGAGAGAGAGAGAGAGAGAAAGAGGAGATGTTCATTAAACTGACTCAAATATTCAGAGGTGTGATTATGCATAAACACAGATATGAATGATAAATAGAGGATATGATTCTGTTTGAATATAAAAAAGAAAGGGGGAGAGAAAAAGGGAAACAAAAATCGGTCAATGTATAGAATAGAGGCACTTCCTTTGTTTTGTTTTTTTTGTTTGTTTGTTTGTTTTCAGCCGAACAAATGACAAATGAAAGTGATATATAAATAAAATATATAGATACAGAATATAAATAAAACTAAACACTTACACCGATTTCCTGGGGTGGAAACTCAGTACGCTTTGACGTACTGAGTTTCCACCCCAGGAAATCAGTATAAGTGTTTAGTTTTAATTATTTTCAAGTTTTGATTGTATTTATTTTATACCTACAATATTGTAGGCATAAAATATAGGAATAAATCGGAAAAGGGTTGCAACTGAATTATAGTATAATAACTAATAAATCAATGCAAATACTGTTTTTTTTTATCTCTTTTTTTTATTTTATTGTCTTTAGATTAACAGAAGAACATCCATTCAATCAAACAAACAAACAGGGAAAGGGGAGCAACAGACATATCAATAATTTTACAATCTGAAAGAAAGAGGAAAACAAAAAAAACTTTATATGGTCATTCCTTCTTTCGTCCTTCCAGTCTAAAATGTTGGACGAAAAACATTGCCATGCATCAATGGTACTAGGTTTAGCCTTGTTAATTCGTGCTATTGTACATTCACAAGTCACTATTTATATCTCTTTTTATTTCAACATTATTTAAATGTATTGAGCATGACACATATAGTCCACACTGCGATTTGAATTGCAAAAAATGAATTATATTATTTACCTGTGTTACCACCAACTCATACAACATGCTATGTTGTATTATTTAAACTGTTTGGTACAGATGAGAAGATGACAATTTTAAGGGATCCGTAAATTTGATGTTTTCATGCTAGTTCTCTCTCACACACACAAACTGGGATTTGTGTCACTAATGTTTGAAAAAAATAATGAGACAACAAAGTGTGCCCATTTTGTGGAGAGTCCCTACAGCTCTTTATAATGCAGTCAGGCGACAGAATACCATCAAGGGAATGACACTCAAAGATTATCTGATTCTGTTCTTGGTAGGGTCATGATAAGAGCCCACATGGACACGCAGCATGTTTTAATTCAGATGGAACGATCACTGCTATCTTTCTCTGAGGGGTAGAGCTCTGGCGTATAGTATATTAATGATTTCCATTAAGAGCTCTTCATGTGCTTTTAGAGCGGTATGAGTGTTCAGATCATAGCGATATCGTTCTTCCATTATTTAAGAACAGACTGTTTACCGGCTAATTACTATGGCTGTGATTGGCTGGATCACAGATGCTTTGTCAGTTATGGCAGCTATGACAGACTTCTCAGTCTGCTGTCTGGCTGCCCAGTCATGAGCTGGTATTTCTGTTGACCCGCAGACACAGGAATATACAGTCTCTCTCTCTCTCTCTGTCTCACTACCTCACCACCTCTCTTATGTTATGGTTTCTCAAATGTCTCCGCATGTGTCTGGAACGTCAAAAGTCTTAATGTAGAGCTGGTGGGAAATGTCAAAGAAAGGAGGGGAATCTCAGAGTGTCCATTTTCATATCGGAATATTTTCCCAAGAGCTATTGCCAACCACACTCAGTTTCATAAAATAAAACATTTTATTGAATTATTATATTGCTAGCAAGCAATAGCATGCATATGACACAAGTTTGAATATGTACAAACAAAAATGTGTTTCAGAGGTTTCAAATAATCCAGGTTCAAAACAACACTAAGGTGAGTAAATGATGGTTGGTAATTTTTGAGTAATTTTTGACACTGATCTTTAAAAATCTTTTTACCTAACAGCTGCCATCCCACACCTCACACATAACCATGAGCCGCATCCTTTCTGCTAGCATTAGAAATGGGAAGTTACGCACGCTGTAGTGTCCTGCCACCGCTCGGCCCTGCTCTGCTCGCAGGCAGGTTAGAGGCGTCCATCTTTAAATGCTTCAGCTGTTCTGAACGGCCACTACAACATTCACAAATTCTGCTGTCTGCTTTCCACTCCATCGCCCCTGTTCCCTGTCACAGCATTGGCGTGCAGGCCCAGCTAACCCCAGGCTAACGGCTGTCTCCACTGATCCAAGCCTCCTCCTGCTGGGGGACCCGGGCCCTGGACCTTCTACACACACACACACACACACACACACACACACACATCTTGTCATGCCACCACTGGAGGAAAAATAAATGAAAAGCACAACAGCATGTCTATGTCTATTTGCTACTCTAAAAGTGACTGTGCTTTTATTCCATGTAGAGATGTTTTCAGGTAGAAAGGCATGCCATTGAGAAATATGAAATGCTATTCCAAAATTAACAGTGAATAGTTTCCTTCTTGTATTATCAGTGAAGTTGGTTGTGGGTATAGCTGTCTTTAGAAACCTCTCACCACCTCTAGCTGATGTTTGCTCATCTTTTGTAACAATGGAGCCTCAGTCGATGCCGGCGAGCAATTGAATTACCACACATGAAAGCCCTTGAAAGTGTCATTTAAATACCAAACCCCAGTTTAAGTAATCGCCCATAAAGAGATATTTAAGTGGAGTTTTAAGCAGCTCTCTAATGGCTGCTGCTGCCTTTTAGCGAGCCGCTGCCTCCCTCAGACTGGTGATTATGAGGCAGAGGTGAGGAGGTCTCACGTGTAGGTCAGTTTGCAGGTTCTACTCGCAGCTGCCAATCTCTGCTTTAGTGCCAGAGTAGTTGAGTCTCGCTCCTTATCTTGTAAGCTGTCATCCTCCAGGTGGTCTATGGGAAATTATGTTCACTAAACACTCATTCAGAACCTCTTATCCTCAATTTAATGCCTCATCCTAGATTTGAAACTCCCACACTTTGTCCAAGACCAATGTTAGGTGTGCAGGCATGTGTGTGTATATGTGTGTGTGTGTGTGTGTGTGTGTGTGTGTGTGCGTGCATGTCAGTCTTTATCAGGGCATGAGGTATTACAGTGCACTCAGGTGAAAATCACTAAAACATCTACAGATCACATTTGACTCAAAAAAATCATGAGGAAAAGAAAGAAAGATAAAGAAAGAAAGAAAGAAAGAAAAAGAAAGAAAGAAAGAAAAAGAAAGAAAGCCTATTTGTTTGTTTGTTTGTTTAATATTTCATTTTTCTGGCCCTGTGATCATTCTGTATTTGCATAAAATAATAATAATAATAATAATATATAATTTATTATTATTATTATTATTATTATTATTATTATTATTATTATTATTCATTTTATGTTTTAGAACATCTTAGTTCAATATAACAGGTTTCTTAAGATTCACCACTCTGTCTGAGCAGAATATGTTCACTGTTATTGCCCTTGTATTAAAGGATGAAAAATATGTTGTTTCTCTTACAAAGAATAATGCTATTATTTTCGGTTAGAGATAAAGGACGTCGTGGTCTCTGGTTTAGCAGCAGAACCTTGCCTCTCCAGGCAGTGTTTAATGAAAACATTGACATGGACATTTTGGGTCCCTTTTACATTACACAGACACACTCATGCATGGCGCTGGTTGGATGTGGTATTATGTGAGAGGTCAGGGGTCACAGAGGAGGGATGTGTTGTTAATTTCACAGGGTTAGGGAACTGTGGACTCACATGGAATACAGATCACTTAACACAGACCTTCCACGACGCGCCGACTCTCTCTTTTGACCCCTCCCCCATCTCCTTGTTTGTTAAGCACATATTTTAGGCCAGTGAACCAGAGTACATGTGGAAGTAAGCACAATGTCTGTGGGGAAAAGGGGTCTGGTATAATACCAAGAGAAGTGACATTAGTCCCATAGCTGTGAGTGTGTGTGCCCCTGCTGGTGTGTGATTAGTTCCGTTTCACAATGACAGCATTGTCAGCGTTAGCCACTTCTCATCTCTAATAGGTAGTGTATGTACCTGTGTTGTGTGTGGACTCTTATCTCATGGGTTGGGTAGATCTTAGTCGTTCAGATGATAAATTTAAGAAAATAGACTACAAATAGGAGAACTATATAAAGTTTAAATAATATGCCACACAAACAAGCATCTCCTAATTGGTGCATATTGATGATGGGTTTTCTAATAGCTTAATGTACTAACGTTTGTTAATCTGATTACATTTTAAAATCTCTCACACTGTCACTTGATGCATGAAAATCCAAAAGCTTTTTGGCTCCCCAGATAAAGAAATGACAGTCATACAGCTTCCCAACTGTTAGTAAAGCAAAACCTTTTAGTCTCGCTGAGCTAAATATCTCGCTCATCTGTTCAAAAAGTAAAATTCCCCTCTTCATAGGATTGTGCCTAAGCCCTTCATTCTTCAGATAAAGTAAATCAGGCTGCATACTTTCACTGTTTAAGCTTCAAAAGGGCTATCCTCTGAAATCGGAGATGCCGTCTACCTTTTTAGATTAAACTGTGAGGAGATACAGAAATCGTACGAAAGAATACAACACTCGGCCTCCCATGCTGCAGAGAAGGAATTATCGCACACTTTGGCAAGTGCTGCCGCTTTACACAAATATTTCAGTCATGGCTTTGAATGAAATCTTGCAGTCATTCATTTGAAATTCAACCGAAGGTTTCAGTCAATATTTGCTCTAGAAATATGCAAGTCCCTCTGTGAGACTGCGATACAAAAATCTCTGAGATTGGAAACAGGGTGAGGGACCTCTCAGCTGCCATATTTTACATTTTGGTATTATTCATTTCTTTTGGCTTATATATAGTCACCTCATCCATGGCTCATCTATTGTTTGTTACTCTTCACAAGAGGCTTGTTGTGTATTCTTCCTCTCAGTTTTAATAAGCTGAACCAAATCATTTATTTTTTTTTTTCTACAGGCAGCTTCATCTCTGCAAATAAACGGTGACTTTATTCCCGTGAAATCCTCAGATGACACAGATCTTTCTTTTGCATAAAGCATGAAGAACGGCCCTAATATGGTTGGCATTTATCTCTTTAAGTGGACATTTGCATGACTCCTGGAAAGAAAGCAAAAAAAAAAAAGCAAAAAAAAAGAAAGGAAAATTAAAGAAAGAGCCAAGGAAATGAGAGTAAGGAGTGACCAGTCTCCTGTGGAGACACTAGAGGTTTGGGATGACATATGACAGATGTGACAGTGCAGGAGGGGGGAGGGGTAGTTGATGCACAGGAGGCTAGTCTGCTTTGGAGGGGAGGGGGCGATGGCAGTATTAGGCCGTTGAGGGTGGTGGGATGGGCCTAGATGCATCTTTGGTCCAATTATGGCACGTGGATTGCTGTCAACCCGGCTGCACCCAAAGTACGGACACTATTGATCTAATGTCAGACAGACCGGCCAGCTGCCAGGACCCTCCAGTACCACTGAACCTTTAACCCCCTCCCCTACCAATGCCTCCCTGCCCTCTTAAACGGCTGCTGAAATCAGGTTAAGGCTGGCAGGTAGGGGTGTACACTGGAGGTCAGCATCGTTCTCTGTTAAATGCTCCTCAGACGGCTGGATGAGGTTGACTTGAGAGTGATACAGGCCATACTACTGTCTGTACGTGTCCATCTGTGAGAAGCAGAGAGATTGTGTGTGTGTGGTTGTGTGTTTATGGGCACCTCTTCCCCTGTGCGTGCAGAAAAGTGGTTGATTCGAGATGATGAAAAGGCCATTGCAATTAGTCTGCTCTGGTTAGCTGTGCCGGGGTGGCGCCTCAGCGTTTGAGCGTGTGGCAGCTGCCGATAACTTCAGCTTCCAGAAAACAGACAATTAGACCCGAGTGGATCGAGCCGGCATCCGTCAGCTGTACAGACCTTTGGAACAGCCACAGCCAAACGTCCCAGCAGTTCAGTAGGCTATGATACACACAGTTCTGCTGTTTAACATCAGTTAATCAAGCCACATTTACACACAACATACTATATTTACATTTTGAGTTAGTTATTTAATATATTCTTATCTTACTTATTTGCTAGAATTTGGAACCGAATGTTTTTTTTTTTTTAAAGAGTTTTTTGTTTGTTTGTTTGTTTGTTTGTTTGTTTGTTTTTTTGTTAAATACAAAGAAATCTTGAAATCAACATGAAATAATGTTCACCAGCAATCTTATTTCTGTAATATATTTTAGAGTGAAAAATTATTTTTATTAAGAAAATTTTAAAATAAGTGCAACACAATATACTGTACATATTTTAAACACATCCAACTTTGCTCAGATCGGTTACTTTATGTTTATGTCTTCTGGTGTCTTCCAGATGAATTCTAACCAATACCAATATAGGCTCTAAATCAGGCAAGAATCTGAGAATGCACAAGGTTGCAAAGTTTACAAGGCTAAACAAAAATCTATCTCTGCTGTATGCTCCCTATCTCATAAGGTTGCTCAATGCTGCTCTATAATTTGTTTGTTCAACACTGAAAATCATTGATTTAAACTCTGCAGGACAGTGTAGAAGGATGGGACATTTTTCACACACAATACAATTTTAAATAATAACAATCTCCACCAGGGCCTGAATTCCTTTTTTTTTTTTTCTCTCGTTTTTTTGACATTTATATATATATTTTGACATATTTACAATCACCTCAACTAAATGTTTCCTAACTTAATATAAACTCATATTTATGTTTTTACAATTTATATAGTTAGGCAGTGATTCATATTTATATTGCTAAAATACTGATATAGAAATGTAAAAGTGTACAACTCTTGATGGTGCTAGGTTATACAATAGCTTAAGGAAGGTTGATTTCAAACTTTGAATTTATTTTAAGACAAGCAAACAGTCAGTAATAAAATAAAATAGAAACAAAGAATAAAGAAATAAACAGCACATTTTTTTAAACAATAGTATTCAGATACCTTATAATTTTGACAGTGTTTAAGGCTAAAGTTTGATCTGGGTGGGGATAATGAACATAATATGATTGCTTTATTGGTGCAAACCATCCCCATTGTATATGTACTTTTTAATACTACAGCATAATTAATTTTACCATATTTTCCAGAAAGTTGCACTAGGTCAGGAGGAGCACAACAAAAAGAGTAAATAAAATAGCTATTGGTGCAATTAATAAAACTTGATACAATTTGTTGTTACCATTGTTGTGATTCAATATCTGAATGTTGAAAAAAAAACAAAAAAAAAAACAAACAAAAAAAAACAATGAAATTGTAAAAGGTCATTAATACACATGAAAAAATACACTAGCTAATGATTTAATAAACAGAAAATAGCTCACCTTTTAAACAAAAAAACAAAAAAAACAAACAAAAACAAAAACACACACACACACACACACACACATATATATATATAACTTTTCTACCCTTGTAATTAAACAGCACTGATTTCATGTTGCATTGTTGTATCAATATAAAGAAACCTATAACAACATAAATGAAGTTCCTAGTGACCAACCAAAGGAAACACTATTCACTATAATGGTGAGTAAAAAAGTGTGTGTGTGTTCTCTGTATTGAGAATTCAACATTCAGCTTCGGGATTTCATTCGGGAAACGAGTGAATGCAACTAGTGAAAGATACCTGCAGACATTGAGGAAATGAGTGAAAAGTCCTAAGAATTGCTCCACCAAAAACTCTTTTTCTTTTCTTCTTCTTCTGTTGTTATGTTGCACATTAGGAAAATCTTAGTGCACTGCTGCTTCTCACTGGTTTACATGGAGGTGGGCCGGTCCAGTTATGGGGTTGTTTTAGAAAGAAGATAGTGGAGTGAAGTGACACCATACTTGGAATTTGTGCGCTACATTTAACCATTTCAAGTGCACACACACAGTAGTGAACACACACCCAAAGCAGTGGGCAGCCATAGCCAGAGTGCTGATCATTCACTCCCCCCCACCGACAATTCCTGCCGGATCTGAGACTCAAACCTGCAAACTTCAGGTTACAAGTCAGACTCTCTAACCATTAGCAGGAAGAGGAATACATGACTGCATGAAGGATATCATGGATTCTTTGAAGTATTAGACCATTTTGGCAAGAATTATGATGCCTTTGGTGCAATGACTGAAGTTAATGATCAATGGAATTTCCTGCAGGACAATCATCCCAAATTATACATCCAAATCTACTTATGCTTGGTTCAGGGATCAGTCATAGAATGTTCCCCTTCAGTCGTACACTACGATGTTACAACAATACTGACGTATTTGGGGTCTCACTTGGGAGCCCAATCACCTCTGAGCTTAAGAAAACAGGCCAATGAACATTGGCGAGTGGAATTTGCATGCCAAGCCACTCCCCCCGTACACACGGGTATATCCACTCATTCAGATTTTTGCTTCAGAGCCGATCGCTTCGTGAGCTGCAAAGAAGAAAGAAAACTTTAATCACTGCGGGAGTTTTTTGGCTGTATGGAACATCCTTTCTTTGCATTCAGCGGAGAGATTGCCCTGCTGCGCTCAGATGAGTGCTGCGGTCCTCCCCTGGGCAATCCAGCCTAAAAGATCAATTTTCTACAGCATACACGATCGTTCAGAGTGTCTTTTTCAAGAAGCATCTCCGATCATATTCTTTTAGGGAGCGATAGTTTCCTTATTTCCACATGATGGCTCTTGCTACGTACTCGGCTCTTCCCCCCTCACTTCCCTCGCAGGTGGGGGTGGCCTAGGAACAAGTTGACGTCCTCCGGTGGAGTGTGCGATTGCGGTGCATTCGTGCTCGTGAAACGCCGCCACCTGGTGAGGCTGTCCGTGCTTCCCGCCTTAGCCTGTAAGTGTCTGCCAGCCCTGGCTGTAAAGCGGCATTATTTCAGGCCATGATTCTGATGTGCACGAGGATAGTTCTGACTCGAGGTTGATGAAGGAACTGCGCACAGTGACTCGGTGCAGTCCCTCAGTCAGGTGATGTCCATTTTTGTGGCCTAAAAGTGCTATTCTGGCTGAACCTAGTGAAGATGTGTGACACCGACATAGCTTGCTTTCTTGGTGTTTTGTCTCTCAGGCCGGCCTCTTCGGCGTCACTGTCCAGCACTTATCCCCGCGGTCTTGGGCAGTTCACATGCAGAAAAAGAACTGAGAGTGCCCGTGGAAGGGTCGCATCTTCTTCTGCCTGTCGCAAAAGGCGCCCCCTGTTGGCCCCAACAGGAATTGCGGTGTTCCCCTTCGGGGGCTTTGAGCTGGCCACATCTAGGGGGCGCAGTCTGCCATTGGGTTACCTTGCATGAAAGCGGAGCTTCCTGAAAGCAGACTACCCAAGGACTGGAGGAGTTGTTCTGGGAATGCCCTTGGGAAGAACAGGGGCTTTCTCCACCACTGCCGCCTCTGACCTATGGGTCAGCAGGTACCCACCCTTTCAATAAAAGAGCAATTTCCTCTATGTCCCTTGGGCTCAGAAAATGCTGGGTTTTGTGTGTGAGTGACGCACATCCTCCTCACACTCAGACCCAGCACATGTTCTCTCCATCTAAGCTGGTGTTGCAGGACGCGTCGCTTCCTCGCACTCTAGTAGCGACAACGCGCGGGGTCGTGGATCAAAGTTAAGCGCTGCCTCAGCAGCCTGGCACTACTGCAGGACGCTTGCTTTCTGGGTTGCGCCATCCTTAAAAAAAAAAAAAAAAACGGGTTGTCCCCCGCGGAGGTGTTGGTACCGTCCCTATGACCCTTTTTTTGCAGGCAGCAGCCCGGTTACTAAATCTACCCAGCCTGTCTGCTGGTCGATTTGGTCTGTCCATACATGACAACCCTCCCTAGTTTGACACAATCTGGCACCTGCTTCCCGATCTATAGAACCTGCACGTCTGGCTTCTGGATGGGATGTGGTAGACATCACTGGCTTTTTCAATAGGCCGTGGTAAACATTATTGCTAAGGCTAGAGCCCCCTCTATGAGGCTGGCCTACGCTCTGAGGTGAGGTTTTTTCGTTGTATGGTGTTCCTCTCACCAAGAGGACCCCCTGAGGTGCTTGGTCAGAGTTGTGCTTTCCTTCCTGCAGGAGAAGTTGGAGCGAAGGATGTTCCCTCCACTTTGAATGTGTTTGTTATGGCTATCGCAGTAAAAAAAAAAAGAGATGCTGTGCATGGTCGTCTCTAGGGAAGCATCACCTGACCGTCGGGTTCCTAAAGGGTGCAGGAGGATAAGTCCTCCTAGGCTGCACCTCATCCCATCTTGAGGATCTCCCCATCACCCTTCTAGGTCTACGCGGAGCTCCCTTTGAGCCGCTTGATTCAGGCGAGCTAAAATTCCGGTCATTCTGACCTTGCTCCTGATCATGCTCACTTCTATCAAGAGGGTAGGGACCTGCACGCATTCTCAACCAACGGATCGTGCCTTGAATTTTGTGCCGGCTATTCTCAAGTGACCTTGCGATCCCGGCCTTGTTATGTGTCCAAGGTTCCCACCACTCACCTCTGTCTGCACCTGGAAGAGGCAGACCTGGCCTTAATGTTGCTGGGTCCCGTTCGTGCCATGCACATTTACGCGGACCGCACCCAGAACTTAGATGCTCCGAGCAGCTCGTTTGCTTATGAATCAGCAGCTGGCCTCGAGCCCTCGAGCAGAGGTTGGCCCCTTGGGTGGTAGGTGCCTCACCTCGGCTTTGTTAGTGCCAAGGTGAGCTGTGTCGACTAGGATATGAGTCCACTCTACAAAGAGTTACTCCTCCTAGGTGTGGTGCACAGCGCCTCTCTAGCAGACATATTAGAAGCTGCGGGCCAGGCGACACCCATCACCTGCGCAAGATTCTTTTTCCTGCGCTGAGCCGTTCCTCCTGTGTGTTGTGCAACTTCAGGTAATTTGCGGGAGAACAGCTCAGTGTCAGCTTGCTACGCCATTCCTTACGGATCAGTGCGCTTTCTCTCAGTTCTCTGGGTCCTCCATTACCCCGCAGTCCAGATTAGGACAGAGTAGTCCGTGATTGTGCTCCAACAGGGGGTCTCCTTCGGCCCCTGGAGGTTGTGGCATAATGTCTCAGTATTTTTTCTACATGGTTTATCCTACAGTCTTTCCCCTAGTATCTTAACAGATATTTTATTTTACCCAGTTCCCACATGGCTTAAAATTTGCCATTGGGCTCCGCCCCCCCAACGGTTGCTTCAGATACCTGGCACCCCTGGTGGGCTGTTATCTGGCTTACAGGGCGTTGGGAAGGTTACGTGTTGAGCTACATTCGTCCTGACATGCTTGCATGTCAGCATCTGTTCCTCAACTACGTAACGCGGTTCAGGATTGTGGCGTTTTCCAGAAGAGACCCCAAACACGTCAGTATTGATGTAACGTCGTAGTGTACGACTGAAAGGGAACGTCTAGGTTACCTCCTGCCACAATCCTGAACTGTGCTGAATGCCAGGATGCGTCTCGGCTTCTCAGCATAAACCTGAATGAGTGGATGCACGCCGCCATCTTATATACCCGTGTGTACAGGGGAGTGGCTTGGCATGCAAATTCCACTCACCAATGTTCATTGGCCTGTTTTCTTAAGCTCAGAGGTGATTAGGCTCCCAAGTGAGACCCCAAATACGTCAATATTGACGTAACGTCTCCGTTCCCTCCTTTAGGGAACGAGGATTACAGACGTAACCTAGACGTTCTTTAGTGGCCTGTTCATTCTCCAGATTTAATTCTCATTTAAAATATTTGGTTAAATTTGAAGAAAGCAGTGGCAATGTGAAAACTAAATATTATCAGTGATCTGAAAGTTTTTTCGGGTGAAGAATGGGCCAAGCTTGCAGCAGAGAGGTGACAGACACTTCTAAGCACCTCCAAGCAGTGTTTATTGGTGGTTTTAAAGAATAAAAGATTCTGCACCAAATTGTACTTTTGAGGGTTGAATAATTTTGAACATGAACGTTTAGGGCTAATTAGATAATTTTTTCCATTTTTAATTTTTCATGAACTTACTCAAATGTGTAAATTTTCTCCAATAGTGTACTGATGCCTTTGTTGAATTTTTTTCACAAAATTTCTTGCAGGTTAATGGGGTGGAATAATTTTGATTGCAACTGTATGTTTAATTACAGAAAGTAGAAGTAACACTGAAGTAGTGTTTGCAGATAATAGGAAAAAAAAAAAAGTTAATTTACTCTGCAAGTGATGACTGACCATTAATGATGACATCTGGTGTTAACAAGCACAAGAAAAGAGCAGTAAGATCACAATTAAATATATGCATAAATGAATAAACAAATATATAAATAAATGGAATTTTGCCATGGAATGTTAGATGAAAATAACTGCAATTTAACAATGAAATCTAAAACTAAGAAATCTCACCAGAGGATACTTACAAAAACTCCAAAAACAACATTCCATTAGTTTTTTAAATAATAAAACAGCAACTTTTAGTTGCACTTTAAATTAAATTAAACCTTAATAAGTGTCTTATATGAGACAGTTATTAATGGGAGCAAATTCATGAAGGCTCACGCATCATGTGAATACTGCACCTCATGAAGAGTTTAGGCCAAAGCCTGTCCCTCAAGGGCAACCTAAAGGGTTAACTCATGTGTAAATTTTTAAAAATCGTAATTGTACTGAATCTTTTTAGAACTAAAATAAAATCTAGTTTGTCTGAAGAAAAAAAAATGTTTTATCTAATTTTAAATCAAAATGCTTACCATTTTCCTATATTTATAAATAAATACTTATTTAGTTTTACTGCACTGTAGAGGTCTGTACAGCATTACTTCACTACTCCCATACCATCCCACTTTCACAGACTGGTACTTTTTTTGGCCTAAGCAGGTTTACTGAACACTTTTCAGTGAGAACTTACTGTATCATTCTGCCATTCTTCTGTATTTAATATTCAGCTCTTAGATTAGTAGAGTGCAGCTTTTTAAAATGAAAGTCTTTAAATCATGCTCAGAGAGGAAGCTTTGATGTATTTCTAGAGAGTGCTGCCTCTGACTTCTTGACATGTGATTAAAAACCTCATTAAATAATCAATAAATCAGTTTAGTTTCTGAGTCTGGGAGGAGAGCGAAGGCAGACAGAGAAATGGATCATTGTGAAGTTTCGTCAACTTTTGGTGGGGAAATCCAATTTTGTGGGTCCCTCTGGAAGGTATTTGTATAGGCACTGAGTGCCCTGTGTGTTAGTGATGGGCTTTGTAAATCTGACTGCCTGTGTTTGCCTGTTTGAAAGTCTACACCCCTTGCTCTTAATGCGCTGTTTTTCCTTCATCAGTAAATGTCCTTTATGTGAAATATTTTATTCAGGTCAGTACTAAATAAAAAAATAATATGCATTTTGTATGATCCCTCTTATTTTGGTAAAATAATTAACATTTTGCAGATTCTATCTATATATCTGTAATGCTTAACCTGTGTAAGTGATCGTATGTAATATCTGATCTTGTATGTGTAGTTTTAAAAAAGTGAGATTTAGGGACAAATAATAATTTTATAGAACTAAAAGGAGCACTCTCCTTCCCTTAATTTGTGTTTAATTTGTGAATTTTAAAAAATGGCAAACATTCAAATAAAAGCACAGCAGGTCGGACATGGACCAGTGATTCAGTGCAACAACAGATACTTTGTTTCCCTCCCTCTCTCTCTGTCTTTACCCCCCGTCGTCTACCAGTTTAATTGTGCTGAATCTCCGCTAAATGAATTTACAATTTAGACTGAAGTACTCCATGCATTACAGCCAATCAAACAAGCACTGTGGAGAAGAATCTTAATATAAGATAATTAATAATACAGATCTCAGATAGGGGAAAAAACTATATTTCTACCATTCTCTCTGCCTGACACAAACTACCTGACAATTGTTCCTTAACGATTCCTAGTAAATTCCTTAAAATGGTAATTTGTCATCTTGTCACTTCATTTGTGACCTAAAATTCCTCACTAGAGGCATCATCAGATAAATTAATCACTACCCAGGATCCATTTCTCCATTTGTCCCTTGTGCGCGCTATTATGTGCTAGCTCTCTGCCAACGCTCTTCATTTACATATATTTAATGGCTTATTCGTGGCTGCTTGTGTCTGACGGTGTGCATACAGCATGTCAGGTGAACTCTCCCCTCTTTTTCAATTCAGTGAGTATGAACATGCTTTTTAGGATCTGTTATTGTTCTCTGAAAGTGTAAAATGCACTCTGTTTTTTATGTGCACTTTTAGGAGTGGCAAATACAGTCTTGACTTGACTCGCGTTGGCTGGTGTGACATTATCAAGGATGCTCTTTGATCTGAAATGAAACCTTTAATAAAAACAGACATCGCCTCAAGTAGTTCTTTTAGCATGATTTTAATAATAGAGTGCACTGTAGTTTTAAATCAATGTTAGTTATAATTATTTCCTTTTAACAGCCTGAGAATGTGAAATTTATTACGTTTTGACCTGCTTGATGAAAAGTAACACGTGTAAACCTCCATGGTTTTACTCTCTATATTTGTGTGAAGTCTATTTAAGAATGTTTTTAGAGTATACATTCAGTACAATACTGAATTCCTGAAATTGTTTGTAAAAGCTGTTCTCATAAGTCAAAGGAAAAAAAAAAACTGCAAGTGGATGTGCTATTAAATGAAGTGGTCTTAGTGATTGCTCAGAGGATGCGACAGAAGTGTAAGTGTTTATGAGGGTTATGGCCTGAGGTAAGAAATGAAGGTGTTGATTAGTCCTGGTTTTAAATAGGAAGTGGTCAGGGTACAAAGAAATGTATGAATATAGTAAATATTTATCTAGTTAGGTTTATAAAAAATATATATATTAATAAAAATAAATAAATAAATAAATAATAAATAATAATAATAATAATAATAATAATAATAACAATAACAATAATAATAATAATAATAATAATAATAATAATAGTAAAATAATAATAAAAATACAATAATAATAATACATGTGTGTGTGTTTGTGTGTGTGTGAGGGTGTAGTGAGAGAGAGATTATTATAGAAATTATATTACAGAAATTATTTATTTACTTTTACTTTCATTTTTTTGTTTTTTAATTATTTTACATTTCATACATACTATTTTTTTTAATATATATTTTATAAAAATAATTTATTTACCTTTAAACATATAACCAGTAGTTATAGAGATAGTCTTTTTTTTTCCTGGACTTGAAGGAGATATTGTACTTTTATTTACATGCTACTTAACATGTTTTCAACTCTGCTGTCTTACCCAGCTGTGCTGTCTCACCCTTTAAGCTCATTTCAAATGCAATTAGCATAATTGAAGATTAACATTCATTAATTGTTGAAGCTGATGCTAACTGCTAATGTGCCAGTTAACACTGATGGCAAATGCTTCATCACCTTGAGAAGAGAGAAACACACAGAGATCACAACATCACACAAACATGGCATTTTTGTATAAAAACTCTCTCTACACTGAATATGTAAATTATGGTGAAGGATTTTTATAAAACCATCTTGTGAGTGGCAAACTGAATGTATATATAATGTATAATGATTTCTCCATCTATAACTATGTACACTGACCCACAAAGTTGTTTTGCCTCATTCTTCCTTTGATATACCTGTATACACTTGAAAGGAAACAGTTTAGTTGTAAATCCTGAATGTGTGTTTGTATATTTAGCGTAACATAGTGCTCAGTCATGGAATTGATTTGTTCCTTCAGGTTCATTTATACTATTGGTAAAGCAATTGATATTGGTACAATTGGTATATATATATAAAAAAAGACACTTGTTTGTGACAACTTATTTGTAACGTAACATGCAAGGAGGGGGGCAAACAAAGACAAAGGTCCAAGATAAAGTCTTTATTATAACCCACAGGCAACAGGTAAATCCAAAGCAGGAGGGTACACACATTCACATTAACGTTGACGAGACCAGATGACCAACCCTGAACTGAAACCAACTTATAAAGACAGGTGATTACAATGAACTTAATCAAGGCACAGGTGATACCAGGTTAACTAATGATGATAAACGAGGACAGGAAACAGGAACGACCAAATATGGGCACAAGAGGGAGAAACCAACAAAAACAGTCCACAGGGGTGTGACACTATTACTTTCAACCCTTTCAACAGCAACTGTTATTATCAGCCAACATGATTAAATAGGAAACAGTATCAACGCCCTCTTGCTATTGTATGCGAGTAAGTGTTTTGAAAACATTGTCCATATGAAACCATTTACAGACAAAGCAATATGAAATTGTTTACTTGTTTGTGATGCAGCTGCTGTCAGATCCAAAATAGTTGACTGCTTCATCCTTCAACCCAAGTTTATTTACAAACTCTCTGGTACATTGTGCCTTGTTTACAAAACAATCTGCAGGCAAATGCTCAGAATAAACAAATAATCCTCTGAGCTAGGATGCCATTAAAAATAAACCATCAAATTGTTCTTATCACTGGGATCTGGGTGACCTGCTACGTCCAGCAAGAATCTGAAGTGTGCGTACAATGAGGGGATTTATGAATGGCAGTGACGCAACACAACTGATGCTGGTGGGCCACCTAATAATGAGAATATGATAAATCCAGTATGTCCAGATTACGTTCATACTACACACATACATACTATATAGAACAAACTTTTTGCTATAATTTGGTGTATCAGATCTTATTACACAATCCCAAATTTGTACTGGATGGTGCATTTCTAGATTTACTACATTAAATTTACTACTAGGGAATTAAAGAACTTTGCACATTGGACTTATTTGGCCTTCATGTATTTTTAAACACATACACACACACACATGTTTGTTTTTGTGAATTGTGGGGACTTTCCATAGACTTATATAGATTTTATACTGACCAAACAATATTGTCTATCCCCTAACCCAGCCCTAACCCTAAACCTAGCCCTCACAGAAAACATGTTTGCATCGTTACACTCTCAGATAAACATCATTTACTATTTTTAATAATTTTTTAACATTGTGGGGACCGCAGACTGGTCCCCACAATGTCAAAAATTTCAGGTTTTACTATCCTTGGGGACATTTGGTCTCCACAATGTAGCAAAAACAAGTACACACACACACACACACACACACACAATTTAATGGATATAAAATAATTGCAATTTGGAGGTTGTATTGGTGGGACTAGACTCTGCTGTCAAGTTTCCTTAGCCAGTGATCCCAGTGACAAACACATCTGCTTTACTAGAGAGAGCAGGATAACAAGAGATGACAGGAAATGTTAGAAGTGCAGATGAGCCTAACCTGGTACTTCCGTCCAATAATAGTGGCATTTGTGAAGCACAGATGCTTTAGCAAGACTCTGGCCTCCTCGTGTGGCACAGAGACTGCCCTTTCTACCCTGCTTTGTACTAAAAGTCTGACGGGATCAAAATAAGTATTGTTTCAGACTTCATAGCACTTCTGACATGAACATGAAAGACGAAACCACCAGCAGGTTACTGTCAGTTTAGTTTGGGTTATAGCTGAGTGAAGTTCTCTATCATTCAGAAAGATGAGCATGGTTTAAAACAAAATGTAGGCTTTTGCTATATTTGACTATAACACCAAAGCAAGAAAAAGTAAGCATAGACTGAAACTAATTTAAAATATATTTAGTATGTGAGAATGTGCAAATTGTTACAAATCATATGAAGACTGGTTGGAATGGGGGAACCTTTAAAAGGGACATGCCGCAGATGACCAAGTTTAGTCGTCATATACAGTACAACCATAATCTTTCATTTATCAGTAAATGGTGGAGAAACTTTGCCCAAGAAAGCGTACAATGATACTAGCATACTGGCTATTTACTAGTACTTATAAAGCACTTATTATAAAGTCTTATTCTACATGACCATTGTACATCCCTACCCCAAATGTAAACTTTATAACTATACATTACTAACTAATAAAAAGCAGCAAATTAGGAGTACATTGAGGCAAAAGTCATAGTTAATAGTTAAATGTTAGAACTGGTCCTAAACTAAAGTGTGAGCAAATGATTATAAATATAAATAATGTAAATATGATTATAATATAGAATGTAGTATATGTATCTATATAACATCACAACGCATTACCTTACATTCAGTATACATATACATGGATTCTGCCCTTCAGGATGTCTAGAATACATTTAAACAACCAAGAGGACAGCTGCCTGTCTGTTACATTTGCATTTAACATTCCTCTAATTAGTGTATTATTAAATGCACCCCGACTTTTAATGCGCTGTGGGAACACAATGAAGAAAGAAAGATAATGTAACATTAAGATATGAACTTGATTCTACAGAATCATATTTGTTTGTTTTATTCCATCAGCGTATATGTAGAACAGAGGGTGACCCTGAGAAGGTGCGTTCATTAAAATCTTCTCTCCTCAATTCATCACGCTTCTTTCTGCTGAGCCAACACTCAGATACAGACTAGTTAGGTGACTCTGTAAAGGACACACAGTCAAAATTAGGTGGAAAATGCTCAAGTTGAACACATTTTTAACTTATTTATTTTTTATTTGCATTTGCATTCTCTGGTATATAGGACTTTTAACAATGAGGATAAATATAGGGGAAAAAAAAAAGTCAGACAGATCTGAACCTGCAGAGCTACAGTTATATAAACATAGTGATTTTTAGCACAGCTATGAGGCCAATCTATCAACCGAAGATATTGTGATTCTTTATCAGCTTGTATACAGGTCGAATCCTGGCCCAAATGATGTGGGGAGTTTCTCTACATATGCCGATCTGTCACTAAATATTTAATCTGAAGTATTAGACATGCATATTATGCCCTGAGACCCTTAGGAGACATTTCATCATTGTGAGTCATAGCTTTATGTATCACCACAACCTCAAACCCCCCAGTACACAAATCTCAATTTTTCGGTCCAGAGTGTCATCTAGGGTCAGTGTGTGCATTGTCTGGCACAAGACTCAGGGCTGAGAGGTGAGTGCAACTCACTTACAAACTCACCATCTCTCTCTCTCTCTCTCTCTCTCTCTCTCTCTCTTTCTCTCTCAGGTTATAGATTAATTATATTTTCTGGCGCTTAACCCAATCACTAATCAGTGTTCAACAAGTTTCAATATTTTAGGGAGAACATTTGAAAAAAAGTTAACTTGCGTATGCATCACACCTAATTTTGGCTCCAGACATCCGTAATAGTTTCAGTTAATATAAAGTGGGACCCTGAAGTCTTTTTTTAATAATGCAGTGTTACTGCACGGGCATTGGTTCATGCAGTAAATTGAAAACAAATCAGTAATTGCCCTTGGCTGCTTCAGACATGGATGAGCTGTCGGGCTTGATCAATGACCCTGTCCCCTGCCGTCTTCTGAGCCCAGCAGTCCCAGGACTGGCATGGAGGCCGAACTTTTCCATGTCATGACCAAAGCTGTGGATGAGCTGGGGCTAGAGTGGTCTCCGCCAGAGGAGCCCTCTTGCAGCTGCCTGGATGAGTGGTTCCTGCCGGGGTGCTGTCAAGCCCTGTGTCAGTAAGCCTTGCTGTTTTTTCTGGCGGTCTACAATGAGCTCACCAGGTCGTGGCACACCCCCTACTCAGAGCACCTCCGTATTTCTTCCTCCGCCCTCACCTCAATTGACAGCACCGATGAAAATGTGTACGAGAAGCTGACTCCCCTTGATGAGTCAGTGGCTGTGCATCTCTGCCTGCCCACTGCCATTGGCTTGAAGGCAAAGACTGCCTACCCGTCCAAGCCGTGCAGGACTATGCCAGCACTCTAGGGACGCGCCTATTCCTCAGCTGGACAGGATGTCTCTTCGCTACATTCCATGGTGCTCCTCCAGGTCTGTAAGGCCAAACTCCTGTCTGGTATGGACGAATCTTCCCCGCAGCTGTTGAAGGAGCTGCAAAACGCAACGGACCTGGCTCTGTGCACCACCAAATCCATGGCCCAGGCGATTGGCGGGTCCATGTCCATCCTGGTGGTGCTCGAGTAGCACTCGTGGCACACGATGACGGAGATCAAGGATGCGGATAAAGTCCCCTTCCTTGATGCACCATCTTCCCCACTGGCTTGTTTGGACCTGTGGTTGAGGGTGTTGCCTAGCGCTTCACAGCAGCTCAAAAGACATCCCAAGTCATGATACACTTCTTGCCAAAAGCACTGCAGCTCTGCAGCTGCCTCTGGCCGCCCCAAGTCTGTGCCGCCTCAGCAGCCTGTGAAACCTGCACCTGCCGTCCCTGCCACAGCTCAGCCAGCCAAGCCTGAGCCTCGACAGTGCTCCTGTCCAGCCAGATGCTACCCGCTCCTGAAGTGCCAGGGACCCCAGCCCAACCTGATCTGCAGGACACAAAGAGGAGGGGGTCAAGTCTTGATATAGCTGGACCAAACCCCAAATGGCCTCTGTTATGCCTCCAAGCACCCCGTTCAGTCAACTGCTGTCATAGCAAGAAAAATAAAACACAAACATTTTCAAAAAGAGAGCAAAATTCCCCTTTCTGTCGGGGTGCGGATGTGAGGAATGAGAGTGAGGACTCAAATTGCAGGAAGTGCTTTATTAATCAAATAAAACAAAAACAAACAAAAAGTGCCCCGTAGGGGAAAGCACACTGGCTAGGCAGGACAAGGCTTGACGAGAATGGCAGGACACAGCAGGGTATATACGACAATAACCTTGCACGGGACTGCAAACACAAGGAGAATAAAATAGGAAGCAAATGAGGAGGGTAATGAGAGAACACAGGTGGGGCAAATGAACCAATAATCAGGTAACATGGTGGGCAGGGTTAGACAAGAGACATGAGAGCACATGGCACACAGAAACAAAACAAAAGCCATGTGCACACACAAAATAAACACAAGCACATGGCCAGCAAAACAAAAAAGGACACTCACTAGCTGCGTGCTCACACTAAACATGACAAACAAGAAAGCACGCAGCCAGTGAAAGACACAAGACAAAAACAAAAGCAAGCACGCAGCCGTAACAACGAGCTGTGTGCAACACAACAGAGCAACGAGAAAGCACACGACCAGACACAAACCGCGTGCCAAACAGAACAAAACACACGTGGACAGAGGAGTGCACAGTCCGAGCGAACTCAAGACCGCACGCTCCCACAGCACGACAGAACATGGAGCGTGAGTGTCTGAACCCCGACACGAAACCGAACTTGAACAAGACATGAGTGCCGGGATCCGAACACCATGCTCCAACATGAAACAATGCACGCAACAAGAGAGCGCATGGCTTGAGAACACTCACAAGAAAACAAGACAGTGGCTAGCCACTCATCCAGCTCAGAGTGAGTCAAGCTTCTACAGCCAGTACTTCCTCGTCCCTAAAAAGGATGGCGGCCTACAGCCCATGCTCAGTCTCAGACACTTAAACAATGCCCTCATGAAAAACCCTTTCATAATGACTACGTTGAAGCAGGTCCTCTCCCATATACACCCAGGGGACTGGTTCTTTTCTCTGGACCCGCAAGATGCTTACTTTCACATTCGGATAGCCCCCAACACAGATGATTCTTAAGATTCGCCTTAGAGTTAATGACTTATCAATACTCCTTCCCTTCAGGCTGTCCCTGGCTTCTCATACTTTTACAAAGTGCATGGATGCTGCTCTTTCCCCTCTGAGGCAGAGGGGAATCCACATTCTCAATTACCTCAATGACTGGCTTGTCCTAGCCCAGCTGCTATCTCACAGATCCCTCCTCCTCAACCACTTAAAATGCCTGGGACTCAGGGCCTCAGAATCTCCATTGCTACAGCTGGGTCTGCTTCGTATGTGGCCCCTTCAGTATTGGCTGAAACCACAGGTTCCATCCTATGCCTGACATCATGGACACTTGTGTATCAAGGTGGGCCAGGCCTGTGTAGCAGCCCTGGGCCCTTGGAAGGACTCGCAATCGAGGGAAAGTGGTGTGGCCCTGGAAACGATCTGCAGGAGGAAAGTTGTTTTGACAGATGCTTCCAACATGGGTTGGGCAGCTCTGTTCAACGGCAAACCAGCTTGGGACAATATGGCACCCCCACCCTAAGTTTTGGGATCTGAACCTCTGGCCTCTAGATGGGAGTCTGCGAACCTGCGAGCGTGTTCTGAACACTATTTCTGAAGCTAGAGCCCCGTCTACAAGACACCTCTACACCCTTAAATGATCTGTCTTTTCCACCTGGTGTTCAAACCGCAGTACAGACCCAACCTCCTTTAACACTCTGGGGTCTGAGGTGATTTTGGGGCACTTTAGATGTTTTGACATGCCCTGACATTTGTGCTTATTTCAGCTACTTATAACATACTATTGGCCAACATGCAATTTTTTTGTATTCAGCACAAACTGCGCTACAATAATATGTGAGCAAGATGGATGTACATGTTGCATTTTTTAGGAAAAAAAAACAACAAAAAAAGATTACGCGTGGTTAGTAAGTTTTGGGAAAATAAATGTAACTGAAATAAGGCCATAAAACATCCCAGGTTACGTATGTAACCCTGTTTCCCAGAGGGAATGGGACACTGCGTCCGAAAACGCATTGGGAATGCCTACAGCGAGATTGCACTCTGAACACATGTAATCTGTCCAATCAAGAGTGAGACGTACCGGGTGAGGTAAGTGACCAGGAAGCTTAAAAGCATGTACGGTGGAGCTGGCGTCAGCACCAGGAGATGAAGCAAGCTCTCACAGGGATGCCGGAAATATGGCTCAAGACGCAGCATCTTGTTTCCTCAGGGAACCAGGGTTACATATGTAACCTGGCACGTTCCCCTTCAGGAACTTGAGCTGCATCCGAAAACGCATTGGGAGCGAGATTCTCACGCCACCAGGCTTCCAAATCCCTGCCTAGGGTGCAGATAGGGCAGGAGGACAGAGGAGCCAGGAGTGGCTCGAACATCTAGGTTGTAAAACCTAACAAAGGTGAGAGGCGTGGACCATCCCGCAGCGTTGCAGATGTCCTGCATAGGAACACCTGCCAGAAGGGCCTTGGAGGCCGCCATACCTCGAGTGGAATAAGCCTTGACCCCCAGAGGCGAGAGGAAATCAGAGGACTCATAAGCAGGGGCAAAGTCCAGGGGTAGCAGACTGGCCTCGTGAGTGCACCAAGGAGAGATGAACACCGTGTTATGCGGTGTAACCCGCTCTTCCCTGGTAGGGGCTGCCCTCAGTGGTCCTGAGCTGGCGTCAAGGGCTTCCTCGACTGAAGTACAACCCGCAGGTTGGAGGCTTCACTGAAAGACAGAAGCTGATGCCGGCTCCGCTGCACGTGCTTTTAAGCTTCCTGGTTACTTATGTCACCCGCCCGTGACGTCTCGCCCTTTGATTGGTCAGATTACACATGTGTTCAGAGCATGATCTCTCTGTTTGCGTTCCCAATGCGTTTTCGGTTCCTGAAGGGGAACTCATACTGAATAGTCCTGAACAAGGCTTTTGAGTAATCACTCTTGTAGGCTAGAATATTTACTTCAAAATGATATTCTGTGTTATTCCTCTCTGTGCTTCTTCTTCCAGAAACAAACAGTAGCCAAGATGAACTTGATGAATTGTCAAGCTTTGTTTACACTGATCTGGGCATTAACATGGCGCACCTCGCACACGTGGCTATTTATCATATCAAAAGCAAAAGTAGTTTGTGGGTGTGATCACATTAAAAATAATTAGCTCTGAGGGCAAAACTGAAAACTGTACATGGCTTTGGTTTCATACGGATTACTTCAGCATAGAATGTTTGTTTTCAATAAGACTTACTTTATTTAAAAGTATAGATATCAAGCTTTCTATAGATATATGTCTTCTGTCGTGTACCAAGTATTCACTGAGTTTAGTTTAATTTTAGTGACACATTTCTAAAAGCAGTTTGCGGAGACAGTGAAGACTGAGAAAGCATCCTGTTTGTTTTCTTTACTTCAAAGAAGCACACAGTTCAGTTGTTATTTTGAGTGTACACAAATAAAAGTATACACTTAATGGTTTCGAATGATGTATAACACTTATTTGTGTGACCAAAATAGACTAGTATTTTTAGTGTCTTTCTCACTGATCTTAAAAAGTGAGCTGGTCTCGTCAGAGCGACCGTCGACCCCAGAGAGTTAACATATCAGTGATATTGTCCTTCCTGCAAGAGCTGTTGGATAAGGGACACTGCCCAGCCACGCTTAAGGTCTATGTAACAGCTATAATGGCTTCCCATGCCCCTATAGCGGGCCAGTCAGTGGGCAAGAACAACTTAGTTGTACATTTTCTGAAGGGATCCAGAAGGCTAACCCTCCTCGTCCCCTCACTGTCCCTTCATGGGACCTGCCCACTGTCTTGAGCCCTCCCTTCGAGTCGTTGCAAACTTCAGACCTTCAGTCCCTGATGCTAAAGGCTGAATGCATCAGTCAAGAATATGGCAGAGTAAATTCAACTCCCGATCCTCCTCAGAGGGAGGAAGTGCAGAGAGCATAATCACCTGTGCTCGAAACTGTGCTATCGGTGAGCCCCACCTGTATTGAGTTCAGGTCAGGCGACTCTAAGGCGGTCCTGAAACCAAGACACAGTTATATACCTAATGTACTCTCCACTCCTTTTCGAGCACAGGTGATTACGCCTCCCTCGGAGGAGGACCGGAAGTTGAATTTACTCTGCCCAGTCAGGGCACTGAGGGTTTACATTGAGCGTTCTGCCCCATTTAGGCAGTCAGAACAACTCTTTGTTTGCTTCTGTGGTCACAATAAAGGCCATCCGGTCATGAAGCAGAGACTTTCTAGGTGGATAGTTGACGTTAATATGCTAGCTTACTCTTCCTTGGGCCTACAATGCCCCATTGGAGTATGTGCCCACTCCACCAGAGGCATAGCCTCATCTAGCTCTGTGTCCATTGCAGAGACTTGTGCAGCGGCTGGCTGGGCCTCGTCGTCCACATTTGATAGTTTTTACAATCTGGACATCCCCGCCCTGCAGGCAAAGGTCCTTCTGCGTAATGTCAACTCAAGTCAAGTCACCATTATTTGTATAATGCGTTTTACAATGCAAATTGTGTCAAAGCAGCTTTACAGTATTAAACAGGGAAATAGTGTGTCGTTCTCCTCTGGCCATACAAAATCTGCAGTTTAAATCTAGGCATGAGTCAGATTGTGCAGAGGACTCATCTGTTTCCCGTGGTCTTGTGCCGATGGCTGCCTAGGTGACGAGATCTTCGGAGGAGATCAGTCTCTGGGGCATGTCTAGTTGTCCTGGTCTCTGTGACATTCAGGGCTGTAGAGGTCATCTGTAGATGCTGATCCACCATCTGAACTGGATACTGTCTGGATCTGGGTGGCTACAGTGACCTCGGAATAAGAATGAACAGACTAATATTAGTGTAGATGCCATTCTTCTAATGATGTAACAAGTACATTGGGTGTTATGGGAAGTGTTCCCGGTTGACCTAATTAATGCAGCCTAACAATCCTTTAACGGATTTGAAATGCGGTAGTGTATTATATGGAAGCCAGGTCAAAGAGACAAATCTTTAATCTAGATTTAAACTCACAGAGTGTGTCTGCATCCCGAACAGTGTTAGGTAGATTGTTCCAGAATGTGGCTGCTAAATAGGAAAGGATCTCCAGCTCGCAGTTGATTTTGATACTCTAGGAATTATCAAATGGCCAGAGTTTTGAGATCGCAGCAGACGTGAAGGACTATAGTGTGGTAAGAGCGCACTGAAGTACTGAGAAGCTAAACCATTTAGGGCTTCATAGGTAATTAGCAATATTTTAAAATGTATAAAATGTTTAATTGGGAGCCAGTGCCGCGTTGTCAGAACCGGGCTAATATGGTTGTACTTCCTGGTTCTAGTAAGAACTCTGCATTTTGAACCAGCTGGAGTTTGTTTATTAAACATGCAGAGATACACCCAATAAAGCATTACAATAATTTAGCCTTGAATGGAGCTAGTTCTGTACAAGGATTGGCTAACATGCTAGAACTCGTCAGATTCACTTGCACATATGCTCCCAGCCCCTAGACTGCCGAGGCTCTACGTGTCCTTTGGAACATCACGCAGTTGATGATAAGGGAATGGGTACTGTTGCTGATGACACAACTTAGTCATCGTTTCAGTCGAAGTAACCTGAGGATCCTATGCCGAAATGGCCGCTTATAGCCAGATGGCCTCGTCCAGCTCTGGTGGACTTTGTGGCCATAAGCTTGTACAGCACCGCTGCAGAGTCATTGGTTCGTTTTCAATTTACTGCACAAACCAATGCGCGTTGTTGCCCATTATTTAAAAAAAAAGGCTTCACCTTCCCCTATTAACATTGAATAGCTTCTTGTCCCTTATGACCATAAAACTAAACTTTGATGTTTAAATTGACATATTTCATAACATGGTGCCTTTTAGTGTAATCATGAAATTTAAAGAGATGTGGGGTGGGCAGCAATTGTAGAATCCTATCCTGTCAGATGCTTTCAAGGCCTAGACAACTGGGATAAACTGATGAAGGCAATGGGATAAGAGTTTATTTGTTTTAAAATTGTCAAATATTTCAGAGATTAAATATCCCTAATTGTTCAGGTTTACAATGTGGGCCAAAACAGCAAATGATCATAGGCTATATATACTAACTGTTGAAAATATGAATATTTACAGGTATTATTGATCACAATTTATTTATTTAGTAAATAAATAAATAAACATGTTTTAGTAACAGAGAGGGGGGATGGGGGTAGCTTTTCTTTTCAGACTTTTTTTTAATTCCCTTTCTGAAAATACCAGTCTAATAAACGTCATCGAGAGGGAGAAAGATTAATGTGCCATTATTTGATGCAGAACACACCAACTTTCTGATCCGTTCCGGTGTTTATCCACTCCGTATTAATAAAACACTTTAATTGCACCACTTTAATCCTGTGGTGAAAATTCAGAGCAGGGAATGTTCAGGTCCGGCGGAGAAATTGGTATTTCTTGTTATTTTTTGAGGTTCTGGATGGTGATCCGGATCGCTTGATGCGCACAGCGGGCGCGCAGCTTCAAATGAGCCGCATTAGAGAGCATGACCGCCGGCATCAGCACACGTTCATAGCCGCGACTCCCAGCGCGCTTTAAATGTCCCTTAGATTGAGATTAAGACCTGCTTCTCTTAAATGCATATTAATCTTTTTACTTGAATAAAAGTGGTGTGGTTTTGCAGCGTTGCGGCGCAGTGGGGAGACCGTACGACCAGCAGAGTTCATTTTATTCCCAGTGGGCAATTATACTTTTAGATAATATCCTTCAATTTAATCATGTTTACAGTTAATTAATTTAAACACTGCATTTAAAGTAGTTCCTCATCCACTTATCATTTTAAAAGCGATCATTTTCGTATTATTAGTGATAAGAGGGACTTTGGGCTCTCCAGTTGCGGATGAAAGTGAATTAACACAGTCGTCATGTCGTCACTGAAACTGTCATTGTGTAAACAACACACAAGCTGTATATATATATATATATATATATATGTCACAACTACATTAGCTAAATAACAACAATCCTAAAGTGCATGACTGTAGAAGACAGACCTTTATGCATTATTCCTCCTGAAGGGCAATATATTCAAAATCACTTCATCAAGTTTGGCCTAAAATAAACTGATACTGATTTTCTAATAAAGGGGTGTGAGTAGAAAAAGTATGTTAGGATTTATTAGATTGAGTTATACATACAGAATTTGCCTACGCATACACACATACAGAAGCGAAACTCTCTCCACAGATACTGAATTAATTAATGATATACAAACCCTGTTGTTTCACAATGGCATAATAAATGTGTATTACTTCACTGTCACACACTGCATTTTGACAAATAGATAGGAAAATGGATTTAAAAAAAAAAAAAAAAAAAAAAAAAAAAAAAAAACACGTACACACATGAAGCAGCTGAGAGCTCAGAGTCCGATTTAATTTAGGGAAATAAATTCAGAAGTAATAGGCACAACAGCACACTATGGCCTGATTTGATGGCCAGGATTGATGGCTAATGCTCCTTGTAGCTTTACTACAAATAATGCCTCCCTCTCTCAACACACACACACACACACACAATAATTCATCAGCACCACCCCCTGCCCCCACCGCACTGCACATCACTGCATATTGTGATTTTCAGACCTTGCCATGTTAGATAATACATGATCTGTAATTAAAACCCACTTTTTATTCCTAGCTTAACACTAGAGGATAATATTATTACTGTATGTCTTTCTGTGTGTGTGTGTGTGTGTACATGCAATACATACAAAATGCAATAGAAACAATGAAAGTATGGATATGTGTATGTGTGTCCTATCATGCACTCTGTTCCTCTACCATAGCGGTGTGTATGACAGCACTGAAACCAAAAGCTCACTTACTGTCTGACCATGGGTGTATGACAGTGGGCAGGGCAGATATCTCTGCTGGGCTCCCCTCTCAGCCTGAAGTCTGTCTGACATTTCCAAAGGCAGGAGCCACATGCACACACCTCACAAAAATGCACACCTGCTCTTACACACACACACACACACACACACACACACACACACATATGCCTCAAGCATACACACAAAGGAGGCTGTGGAGGTGATGTCACAGCCTAACACACGCTACCTAATCAACAAACACACACACACACACACACACACACACACACACACATTTTTTTTTTTATATATATATATAAACATATGCTAACTTTTTTCTCTGTCACAAGACATACTGCTATACTCTGTCTCTGAAAAGTGATTAATTTGGTGTTTATGATAGTCAGGTGAGTCCCTCTGCAGTCATTCCATTTATCCCTTGTGATACACATGAAACACTTCTTTTTGAGAGTCCATTTTGTGACTTAGCTTCACACAGAAGAAACACCACACCACATCAGAGAAGAGATGTCAATTTAAGCAGATGTTATTTTGATTATATTCCAATAACATTTTTACAGTTAAATTAGCTACTAAGTAAATAAATAAATAAGGTTATAAAGTAATTTAAGAATTGAAATGGCACCTCCAGTGTCTAAAATCTTCCCTCATTAACAATAACATTCAAAATTTCAGAAGTGTGCACAGATGTTTTAGTAGAACATTGCTCAAACTGAGAAAGAAGGCACCATGCATTCATACTAAATACACCACCATACTGTTGAATTAAAATTGGTAGCCATTTAATGTTATGAAATTGGATGCTCAAGCAGTAGGCAATACAAATAAATGCACATTTGGACACACTTGTACTTGCTCAAGTATCAAGCATTGGATCCACTCAGGGCCCCTTCATGGTCTTTTATATGACTGACATCAAACAGCCCTTATTTCCCCCCTCCAACTGCATGTATGGCTGATGACTAGTGATTCAGTGAAAAGTGTACACCTAAGCTGTCTTTACTTTCTGTAATAATGTGGAAATAATAGAATTAACGATGAAGCTGAGAAGGATTTTTTTTTTTAAATGCCGTTTTTCATTGTTGTAATTATTTTAGGTAATGACAATAACCTTGCTGTGTCATAGTCACCTGATGACAAATGGCACAGAGCACAGACTGCCCTTATGTTTTCATTTAGAGACATTCTGAAATCTTCTGAACTGCGGCTGTTAAGTGCGATTGATTTATTGGCCCTTTGAGTCGGACACTATTATTCCCCTCCTCATGGGAGCGGAAAACTCAGACACCGGGGCAGCATCCCGACACACCGCCATGACAACTAAAGTGTCTTACTCATGGGGGGCATCCTCTCTCTGAAAGAGAGGGAGAGACATAGTAATTGCACCCAAAGGAACTTGTATTCCATATTGTTAGCTCATTTCTGTTGTGTAACTCTGCTCACAGTGATGTGAGAACAACTGAACTGAGACTAACAAAGGTATATTAAACTAAAAGAGGGAGATGAGTAGTGCGGATTACATAAATGTTTATATGGATCAGTGAGAAATCCTTCTTTAATTATATGCTCTAGAGTGTTGAACAGGTATAGCTTGTCCTCAGAGAGAGATTCATATTTTTCATATCTTTAATTTGTGTGCTGTGAGGGAAATATTAGAAACCAGTGGAACTTAATATCTCTTGTGAGAATACATGTCTGTGCTCTGTACTATAGTCAGGAATCAGACTCAAGAGAATTTCCAAATATTTATCTTTTTCCCCCGTCTTAACTAATTATGAACTTAAACATACATTTTAATTGTAGGGATGCTCTCTATAACATATGTCTATGGACCTAAACCCCTATATTCCAGGATTAGTTGATTTGTAAGCGGTATCCAAGAACTCAGGTGTCAGAAGGGATCCTGAGGAAATATTTGTCTCTACAGTTTTTATTTTTTGAGTGAAAAAAACAATAAGACAGACATGAATCCCTGATCAGAAGGCTATGAGTAAACATATTTATCTATCTGGTTGTCTTGTTGACCCGTGAAGGTGCGTGACTGAACAGCTGATGGGAAAATGGCTGTTGCAAAAGGAAATGAGACGCATATGAATCTGTAGTTTGCCAGTCGAATGAGCCATGTTAAAACACACAGCTCATCTAAACACTACCCAGTTACCAGTATTTGATGCGATAATGCACTAAATCAATCAATCTTAAAGATTTAAAATTGTTATAATTATCTTTTAATCAATTTTCATGTTTTTCCTTGTGAGATAAATGGTCTATTATACCCTGAGTTAAAGTATCAGTCGTGTCTGTAGCACAAACCAAAGTTAAACGTCTCCATAACTTTCCATCAAAATCAACAGTTCTTTTGTTTTATGGAAATTTTAATAATTTTAAATTATTTATTCACATCATTATTTAAAAAAAAAGGGCCACTGTAATCGAAACCTTAAACATCCCCCTCCCTTTTGCTACAACATCTCTTCTCAGATGACATGTATACCATGAAAAAAAATTATTAAAAAAAAAAAAAAAAAAA
Source organism: Labeo rohita (assembly GCF_022985175.1). NCBI lineage: Eukaryota > Metazoa > Chordata > Actinopteri > Cypriniformes > Cyprinidae > Labeo > Labeo rohita. The sequence goes on along the minus strand of NC_066877.1, from coordinate 1,245,165 downwards.
TATATATATATATATATATATATATATATATATATATATATATATATATTCTAATTATGTAGATGTAATAGGCAGCTACTGTTAGACATTTGTAACAGGTTGAGTCTTTTACACAGCTGCTTGTACACTTGTACGTGTAGTACAGTCTTGATGCACTTTATTTTAAATAGCTTATGCCTATGTAGCATTCTGTAATTTTAATGTAATTAGAAAGGTATTACATGTATTTAAGCTGTGTACTGGTGAGTTAAATCAAACTAAGGTGCAGCTACACTGTAAAAAAAAAATAAAAAACACAATTTGCTGGGTCAGCTTAAAATAATTTGTTACCCTGCTGCCTTAAAATTTTAAGTTCAGTCAACTAAAATAAGTTTATTCAACTTGAAATATTAAGTTGTACTAAGTAACAACTTAGATATTTGTGTTTGCTAAACTTAACAGATGGGTAAGTAACCCAGCTGCCTTAAAATTTTAAGGCAGCCAGGTTACAAATTATTTTAAGTCGACTCAACAAATTGTTTTTTAAAGTGTAGATAGGGTGTACAGTATAGATACACATGAAGTACACTTTAGTACAATCTTGATACACTTTATTGTAAGTAGCTTATGTCTGTGTACTTACATTTATAATTACGTTGTATAATGTGTGCAACACAAATGTAACAGTCTTTTGGTTACATATGTAGCTGTGTAACAGATTCGGTCCGTTACATATGTGTAACAGTTGCTGCCTATTACATCTACATAATTACAAACTGTAATTACAGATTGTTCCATAACTTAATTACATTGTAAGTACATTTTGTTTCATGTAAGTACGATTACTACTAAGTACTTGATTAGGGAATTATTCTGTATTATGACACCTTAAAATAAAGTGTTGCCAAAAAAATAAAACAAAATAAATGAACTAATGAATGAAATCACTTCCTCCAACAGGTTTCCATGACCAGTTATACAGGATAACTTACACAGCCTGCAGCTGCTGGTGCCAAAGTGTGTTTTAAACCTGCTTATAAGAGACATCAAAGTCCTCGTTAAAGAGAGCTTTTAATCCCAGCCAGACCCACACTTCTCTATTCTGCCTTTTCATCTGCCATCTATTTTCTTGTTCTTTGTCTCTCTCTCTCTCTCTCTCTCTCTCTTTCTGTCTCTTCAATACAAACAGCATTATTTATGCTCGGTAAAACAGCCCTTAATTACAGCTGAATCTCCTCTGTGAACTGAGTTCTACCTCCCACCAATTCTCCCAGCGCTCTCTCTAAAAGCTGCCCCACAGATATTAACACCCTCTCCAGCCAGCACCACCACATGAGCGGAGGCAATAAATAAATATGTAAATATGCAGGCGTGAGATTTGCATATGCATAGGCGGGGAGACTATTCTTCCCCTTGGTCTGGTAGTGCAGGGTCTGTCTTATTAGGCCTGTTCCCAGGTCTGCTCTGAGAGCACATGAGCGAGGTGATTAATACCGGCTCTCAGAGGAAGACACCACTGCCTCTCATAATAAGACATAGGAATGGATGCTTTGGAAACAGGAATGGATGATGCAATTACAAATAATAATAATAATAATAATAATAATGATAATACTAAAGATTTTAGGTTAAATTATATGAATGTGTAAAGTGTACATTTCAGACACTGCAGTTGGTCACTATTTCCTTTAAGTATTTCATGCAGTCTCTCAATTAGTATGAGGTCATAAAACTGCATTCATTATCACAATTAAAAAAAAATAATAATAATTGCCAACCTGCAGCTTAACATAACTGTAAAATATAGAAAAAAAAAAGCATTAATACCATAAGCAAAAAGCAAATTCTAAAAAGCATTACTACCACACACACACACACATATACACACATGGTTGCATACACTCTTGCTTGTTTGCTAGAATTGTGTTGCTCTTTTCTGGTACAAGGTTTGGTGTGGTTGTTTGTTTTTGTGCAACTCTGAAAGAGTTTTGGACTGAAGCTATAATTTGATAATACATGTTCTGATTTCTTTTCTCATTATGGCTTTACTGAAGTGTTAATGGAAAATGGTCCATTTGAAGAAGGAAAAGTAGATTTATGTCTCTATCTTTTGGCTTGGCTGGCCATACTGGAGTAGGTTTGTTTCATGTCTAGGGATTTACCTGTTCCTGTCCTCCTCTTATCTCTGACACAGGAAATAAATGCGCTTCGAGTGGATGAGGTTTTGCCGTCGAGTGATGCTGACAGATTCTGGAACTGTCATGATAAGGGTTTAACTTCTTTGTGGCTGCCACAACATCAAGATGAAAGAACAACTGTGAGGGTGTAGGCCATTTTAACTCCTTAAGGCTTTTGGGTTGTACCATATAAACTGGATATAATAGATACTACAGTCATGCTAATTTGTAGATAGTACTGCAAACAGCATCATGAATATATTAGTAAATAGAGAGGGACAAAGTCTTGTTTTGTTCGACTATTTGCTTCAGTCTTTGTTTGGAAGGGTGTGATGCATTATTTTTCATAATGAAGATAATTAAGATGTCTTGTTTTGCTGCTCCCTTCACCTCTAACTTCAGCACAGGAAAAACATAAAATTTAATTGCATTTCAGGCACTGACTTCAGAGGGCCCAGCAAACACATGAACAACCATGACCAAAAAAAAAAAAAAAAAAACACATGTCACACACACACTTATAACCCCAGAAATGCATTACTTTCCCTTTCTTTAGTTTTCTTCTTTATTTCACCAGATGTGTATTAGGAGACTTGCTGACACACACACACATACACTAATTACATCATCATGGTAGTGTTTGTAAAACACTGCAGCCTAACACCACTGTTGAAATCCCCCCTTCTAATTACTGTTTTTCTCTCTTTTTCTTGGCAGCACCTTCATGATAGATCATTACTTTTCCTGCAATTTGTTCACATTTATATATGATATAATTGGATCTGATTAATTATTATGATTAATAGGGAACAGTTTTCCAGGCACAGCCATTAATACGGCAGATATCAAATGAGGGACGGAGACAAATTGAAGGTGGAACAAATTAAAGGTTCCACTTCTCTTTAAGATGTTTGAGCATCTGATGCCAGATAGACAGGCAGCTGCACAAATACAGAAAACCAAAGTGACCATTAGTGATATTGAGCACAAATGTGAACTGTATTAGCTTGTTGTTGTTGTTTATTATATATATAAAAAAGTATTAATCTTATTTATTCATTAATCTTAATTATTAATCTTGTATAAATTATATGTATAATATATAAATATCTTATATTAATCATGTTGCTAATATATATTAATATTAGCAGTTTACATTTTATTATAGCAATTTGTACTCAATTATTAAATGTTTTGCTTTTTTTCCCAATATTTGTGTTCTTAGTGGTTTTTGCCTTTTCATGATGACTGCTGCCGTATGCAACGTGAATAACAAACACATTTTTCAAATCCAAACTTTTTTATGGAGATCTTTTATTGGTATATTGTTTATGTATTTGTATGAGTCAAACAAATGTTGCAGTGCCATCTAATACTGCCATGCATTAGTATGGAATGTGTGTTGTAGTACTGGCGTGATCAAAGGAGTGACATTACCATATATCCCCAATGAAGAATTAGGGTGTCACCTCGTGACCTAAATCTGCATGTTTGGTGATTGTGGTGGCCCGACACATTGGATGCTTATTTCAGATGGACAGTAGTCAATTCATCTCTCATGTGGGTGCCTCATTAATGAGAGAAGAGAACTGATCTCTCTCTCTCTCTCTCTCTCTCTCTGTATGTGTGTGTGGCCAGCTATGGGCCGCATGCAGAATGGATTTATGGTGTCACTCAGCCCAAGAGAGCAGCTAATGAGAGAGAGAGAGAGAGAGAGAGAGAGAGAGAGAAAGAGAAAGAAAGAGGTGGCAGTGTCCATGTGTAATTCCACACTCCATCCATAAAGAAAAAGAAAAGGCAACAGAGAGAAATAGAGTTTGAAAGAGAGAGGGGAGGGGGTACACATCCCTCATTACATGTGTGTGTGTGTGTGTGTGTGTGTGTGTGTGTGTACACGTGTCCCTGGAGTTTTCTTTAATATTTTAATAAATAACATCAGCCCAACAAGAAATTAATGAAGAGTATCATTAATAATAGTTGTGCAGCGATGGTGCTGATATTAAGTCGGGCCGCTGCAGGGGAATCTCAGGAGACTTGGGATTTTTCCGACAGCAAACAAGGTCTCAGCAGCTGGCTGGCTTCCCTCCTGCCCCGTGCTTCCACAACAGGTTGAATGTAATAAAAGAGGATTTTGCCAGCTATAGAGTTAAGCCTGCAGAAATCTGTTCCTGTAGAGTGGAGCTAGACACTCAGCCAAATGTGATTCTTAATTAAACTTTAATCAACATAGCACTGTTTGCAGTGGAAGCAGATAAAAAGAAGGTGTCTTCAGCCGTGGTCCTGTACTGTTGTGTCTAATGGCTGGGTATTGTAGCGGTCTTAACCCTCTGCTGTAGACACCATTATTTAGTCATTCTTTTAACAGAATATAGATACAGAACCAATCCGAGCATGCAGCCCATTCCATTTAGAGCAGTTTAATTTTTAATAGATAAGTCTGATAGTATGGTTTAACCTGGTCAAATCTTCACTGTAGAATTTTAGGAGAGAAAAAAAAGGCTTTGATCTCACTTTAAAACCTTTTAAAAATGAACACTTATTTAATATATAAGCTGTTACATAGTAACATATCAGTAAATGTTACACATTTATTACAATATTATTTCATTATTACAATAGCAGTGCATCATTACAAGTAAATCCTTATACTGTTAATTTGTATCACACAATAAATACACAGTGACATGAATACTGCAAAGATTGACCATAAATGCATAAATATACCAGATTTTTTACTGTATCCTTGTAAAGTCATGAACAGAAATGGCCCCAGAATTATTACCACACAAACAGAGCAGTTATTTTCCTCCAGTGTAAGTGAATAAATCTTTAATAAGAGGAAAGCCCTGCGTTGCAACTCACAAGAGTAATGACTGCTTTATGAAGTATTGCTGTGTGCACAAGGCTGTGTTACTGATAGAATTTGTATATATCATTTAGTAAGTCTAATGCTGTACCGTCATGGGGTTGTGTGTAATAGATATCACTGTTTAACCACTTAATTCTGTACTATATACCTCGCTGTGAACGCTTTACACAAATGACCCACTGAGAGCTCAGCGCCTCATCTCAAAGGTAAAATACATTAATTTAAACCAAGCAGATTTGGGTCAGGAACATTTGCATAACAGTGCACATAATAAAAACACATAAATGAAAAAAAAAAAAAAAAAAAAAAAAAAGTCGCAGCACCAAACTGCATACGCTTCATCATGTGCATAATTCTTATAAAGGTCTTTTGGTTGTAATGTGAATGCATTTGTCTTCATGGACTTTTGTGTAAATCATTAAATTAAAGTGCTTACGAGAGTGACGGCTTACTAAAGAGACATTAAATAAACCAATTAGAAAACACACCAAGACTGTCTTTTTTTAAAAAAATGTGTGGTCATGTGTTTAATGTGAGCAATTTAACGTTAACACTTTTTTTTTCCAGCTCTTTACTCAGTAAATCACATATAATTATTTTTCAATGTTTGTTGTAAAATTAGGAGATCAGTATGGTGCTACACTGAGAGTATTTGCCTCCTCCCTTTATTAAAAGGTGCCCCATGCCACCTTCTCTATTACTTATTCTTAGCAGCCGTCTGTATCTGAAACGGCACAATTTTCTTCATAATAAAAAGTGGATTACAACGAATCAGAAGAAAGCGTCCCCAGCTGTCACCAAGAAATGAGACCATCCTGTTCAAAACCTCTGATGATTAAAAACACATTTATGTATTAATCTGTAATTAGGTAAGTGCTGCTTTCACTGGTATCAGAAGCCCAGAAGTGAATAATCACCACCAGGGATTTAGCAGCTTTTAAAAGGCCTTTTATTACGATAAATACAGCAGACCTATCAATGCTTGAAAACTTTTAGAAGCTCAGTATATCACTCACTTGTTGAGGTTCTAATAAGGAGTCAATACATATTTGCACCAGTTCTTAAAACAAGTACTGGCTACTATCTAATGATAGATGACGAATGTATGTGATCGTACTCATTTATTTGCTAATGTAAAGAACAGTGAAACATTTCTATTTGTCTATATGTATGGCAGTGAGAAAGAGAAAATGCAAGTTTGTTGTTTGCAATCCAATATATCTGTCTAATTTTAAGGAAGAAAAGGACGAGAAAAGTAAGAATTGCCTTTGCTTACGTCAACCTTTTCTGTATATCTATGTGTTTTGTTTCTATTTAGCTAATTTCCAACATGTTTTTATAACACTTTAGAGTAGGCCCTCTGCAGTAAATGCAATTAAAATGCTGAATTGCTCTGAAATCGCTGCAATTTCTCCCTGCTGCTTAAACGTGCAGAAACGCAGCATGACACAAGGGATTTTTGTTTTGAAATCATTACAGATGCATGTATGGATTTTTCTACAGACATTTCAGATTCTTAAAGAGTGTATTGATCAGGGATGTGACAGGTGTTGTACGTTCAGACACATATAGAGATGTTTATGAGAATGTTGACTGAAGAAACACATTGCTAAATCACAATATGTTGACAGAACTTTGATTTGTCACAAAATGCCTGTCAGTGGTCTTGTTGTGAAAGCTACTTATTTATTTGTTTTTGTGTGTTCTTATTCCTTCTGTGTCTGGAGGTCTGAAGGTAAATGGCACACTGAAATTTCTACCTGAAAATGATTATTTCACAAGAAGAATATTTTTATCATGGAGTGTGAAATGCTATATGTGAAATAATTTTAAAACAGCATTTAAATTATCATTATTTTTTAATGATTATAATTATTATCCACAAATTTAGTGAGCTCAAATTAATTAAGATTTTAGTAGTAGTAGTAGTAGCACTTTTTTTGTCATAACTTTTGTCCACTAGTGAAAGATGTAAAAATGGAAAAACAACAAGAAGAAGAAGAAGAAGAAGAAGAAGAAGAAGAAGAAGAAGAAGAAATAAAAAGAAACAGTTATTTCAGCAAAGAAAAATGTGTCACACAGGGAATATTTTAAAAGTAAAAATATCATATGAAGTCTCTCAATTATTATGTTTGCAATAGATTTGCCAGATTTCACAACACAGTTGTGTGTCAAGAATACAAAATGTATTTCCATGTTTTAACTGAAGTGCACATGTGATTTGATGTGGACTCAAGACCTTTTGAATGAAGATTTCACAGCATGTACCTTCCAAATATAACCCCATAATGTCATACAGACAAGGGTGTGTGGGTGTGGGTGTGGGTGTATGAATCTGTGTGTTAAAGTGATGCAGGCCTACTGAACTGCTGCCCTTTGGCCAGTGCTTCTTGACACTTGACACTTTGTCTTGTCATGTGTCACTTTGAAGACACATAATCGTAGAGATGCTCTCTCCTCCTGCTTTACACTTTTAATCGGGTATTTGACAAAAGAGCAAACGTGTGACACCATCACAATGTGTCAGATTACAGTTGCAGTAAAAACCTTGAGACAAGACAGCTGATTATTTATTTATTTATTTTATGTGTGTTCAAATGTGCAAGTTGGGGGTGCAATAGCTTGTCACTGGAGCAGTATGTTACACTTTGATTTCCATGAGAAAATTAAAGGGAAATAGATTTGATAATTATCTTCAAAGAAATAGTACCATCTTGTAGGTTTTGTCAGAGGTCTACTGTCTAAAACACTGAAAAACCTTACCTTTAATTCAAACCAGTTTTACTGTAGTTTTTAGATTAAAAAGAACAAAAAGAAGTTTGATCAGATTAGCACAACTGCCATTGTTATTGCTTTACTACGCGGTGATGAAACACTTCATCAACACTAAAATACTTGCAGTGGTTCAAAGGACCGACAGTATTTTCCAAAATATTTATGTCACAGCATTTGTATGACAGATATAATCATAAAGCACCATTACTCAGGAAAATGAGTCATCTTATCAGAGATTAAGGCTTTTTGCAGAGGGATTTTGTTTACTAGGGGAGTATCAATCAGCTATAATGAAATCCTCACCACAGACTGACACATACACAACTGAGAGTGAGAAAGCCATTCCAAATGAGATTATAAACGTACAGAGTTCATCAATCAGACTGCAGACGTGATATTGCCTTTTTCCCATGACTAGACGCTGCTGTGCAAGAGAACATGTATGTGGTTTTAACAATGGAAAACTGCTGGTTACACGTGTAGATGCTTCACTCTAACTGTATTATGTGTATTTTGTCAAACAGTAAATATTACTATATCTTTAACGTACAGTTTAACCAAAAATAGTAATTTTGTAATAATATCTATCCCCTCATTTAACACCTGTATTTTTATTTATTATTTGTCCACTCATGAAACAGAAAATAGTTTTGAAGGCTCCTTCCATTCGATTAAAATTCATGTATACTAGTGGATGTCAAGTTCCAAAAGAGGAAAAAGTGCCATAAAAATAATTTTTATTAAATAAAAATAATCTTCTTTACAGCTGTGATTACCAATTAATTCATTTTCATATTAGGGAATGAATTACCCCGTGTTTGTCTCTTTGGAATATAAATAAATATGAATTCTTGATTTTATTGACTGGTTCACTGTGGCTGATTTTTTTTTTTTCTGTGTCTAATATATGATAATGTTGTGAACATGGTGTGGATCAGCTCACAAACATCTGGAGCCAACTAGACTTTTCAAATAAAACTATACAAAACAGCAGATGGTGTGTGTGTGTGTGTGTGTGTGTGTGTGTGTGTGTGTGCATACATGCGCAACTAGTTTATTCAACTTGAACTAAAATGTTACTTTTCATCCTGATCGGCTGAACCCAATTGCTTAAATCATGTATTTCAAAAAAAAAAGAAAGAAAGAGAGAAGACAGAAAATTCTCAACATAACTATTTATATGTGCAATACAGGTTTCTCAGTTCATATTTCTGAATGCAGCTCGTGCCCCCCACTCATTCTACGCAAGAAAGTTGGGTGGTTTGATATATTGATCTTTCTTGGGGGCCTTTGGCAGTCTGTCGAGCTAGCACACATGCTAACGGTAACAGATCTCTCTGTTGTGGCTGACTGCCTTCACTAACTGCCCCATTTTATTGAGTAAATTTAGTCTGTCAGTTCCCATGCTGGGAGCATAACTCACACATAACACATAATCATACAGGAAAACAAGGATAAAATAATCTTGTCAGGACTCTAAAAGTGATTGCTGGATGCTACATTCCCCAATCAATACACTAATTCTGCAATTTATACTGCTGGCAATAGCAGAGGAAGGCAGCTCTGATATGGTATTTCTTGGCTCACTGACCAACTTTGACCTCCGGTGTGTGCGTGAGTGTGTGTGAGTGAGCTTAACGTGTTTTCCTGCTTTAAGAAATCGCCCAGAAGCATTGAGAGAGCAGCGCCTGACATTTAAGTTCAGGCCCAAAACCCAAACTGATTAATTCCAGCGAGCACAAGCTCGCCTGCTCTTTTCCCGGGCTCTGTCTTTATGGCTGCAAAATCCTTTCTCTCTACTACCTGATGGACGGCGAGCAACATAAAAGCTATCCGGTGATTTTCTGCCTCTTATTCCTCTCGTCTGCTTTATGGGTGAGCGGTGTCTCTCGTTCGCCCTAAGGACATTACATATTCTCTGATGAGGTGGCCCGTTTATTAACAGACTTAATAAGACATGCTCACAGGTTTCCAATCTCAGCTGATTCCCCTTAAACAGGTGCTTGATGGGATTTCTGAATGTGGAATTAAAGGCGTAATATCGAATTTTTCCTTGATCTTCAAAGATAAAAGAGTTAATTGTACTACGAAAACATACTGTAAGTTTCAGAACTCATCTTCCTTTTCCCCATTTCAGATCGACTGATTGATTGATTGATTGATTGATTGAGCCACAAAAGACACACAAAAAAAAAAATCATGCATTCTGGCATCAGAAACATTAACACTGTCCGATTACAAATTAAGTGTAAAATATGGGGATGTTTGTGAACATCACAATACGATAATCTCAGTGTTACAAATAAAGCTGCAGTGTCAGTTGTAGTGACTGGACAAGCTGAAGCCTAGCAAGGCTGTTGGACTTGAGGAAGAACAACACTCATAGGGGTCACACACACTATTTTGTTGATCTCTTTCACTGTCTGTGTTTGTATGTGATGGACAGAAAAGGGATATGTGAGAGCAAATAAACAAAAAGCCAATTTGCCCTGCTGGATTTTCCTCTTTATCTATATTTTGTCATCTGACATGACTGGGTGTGTAGAACAGAACCAGGAACACAGATATTAAAGCCCAGCATGAGCAGCCTTTCCTTTGGCTGGTCTTGTCATGTAGTGAGTGCTTTTATTCTCTTCTGTCTATATTGTCCATATAAATACATTTTATTTTATTTTATTTTATTTTAATCCACCATTTTGCATAAGTTTGTTGCTATCCATTATGGAATTGCCTTCTCCGTATTATTTATATAATTTGGTAAGATTGCCCTTTGACTAAATTCAATGGCAGCATATTGATGGTGATCTATTTGTTCACCCTTGACTTAAAAAGTGCACCATTAAAGTTGCGATAAAACACAAGTAGCAACTGATCTTTTCTTCTGGATTTTGACCATTTTAAAAATGTTGAATGGGAACTTGGTTCTATGCATTGGTTGTTGTTTAGATTTTTAGGTGATGGGGTGTTACACACACTAAATTATTGGAGAAGTCCTGCATAAATAATTTGAGGGAGGAAAACTTCACAGCTTTGGTTCACAGTCACACACAGTTTGAGTAAACAGGCCCAGAAGTGGAATAACACTGGGTTTCACAAGGATCAGTGGTCATGTCTGGCACTGCTTTAAGTCGGCTTGCACAAGAGCACCAAGCATGGAGGAAAGACCATTTATTCTGCTTTGTCGCTGCACCCAGAAAAAACCCTGACTGTACAATAAATCTTATGAACTGGGAATGTGCTCTTCCAGGAAAGAAGGGGACTCCAAGGGAAAGGGGTTTGTTTAAGTTAAGGATGCTGTTTAAAGATGGCTATCTCTCACAACCCAGAAAATGCAAATTTGAGCCTTCGCTGTTTCATCTGAATGTCCGACAGGAAACAATCCGGGCTGTATTTCCATCCTGAAAGGAAAAAGGAGGATAAAGACTGGAGACCTGCCACCACCATTAAACAGATCCTGTTAAGGATTCAGAAGCTCCTAAATGAACTGAACTTACTGGATCCAACTCAGGAAGAGGTGTACACTATATACTGTCAGAATAGAGTGGAGGAGTATGAGAAGAGAGTTTCAAGAAAACTTGAGCTAGAAAGAGAAAGAGTTCTAGCAAGAGAACTCCCACTCAGACTAAAATAACCTGAGAGAAGCCTGTTGTCTTCACTGGAAGGTTAATTTATGATGTTTTATGAATACATTATGAGTTCTAAACAAACAAATAAACAAATGAATAAATAAATGCACACATTAATTGTTCACAATAATATCTATAACATGTATTCAATATATCAATTCACTGTAATTAATTAAACACAGCCCAAACACCTCTTTACAAATACTATTCGTTTTTTTTTTTTTTTTTTTTTTTTTTTTTTCCATTATCTGACCAAAATGATAGGGGCCTGTAATTTACTCAGGTAGTATCTAATTGGACCAACAGGAGACAACAGTTGACAGTTATGGCAGCTGTCTCCACACAATCTACTTTGGCCTGAACTTTGAACCCCCAATTCAACTAATACCTCCAGCCAAACGCCTTCTCTTCATAACAACTGTGACCAGTTAAGCTTGCCAATTATGAAATCATATATAAAATATCCACCCCCCTGCTGTGAGTTGTGCCTCATTGGACTCTCCTCCTGTGAGGGTGGACGAAACGATGGGTCTCCCCCATGCTATGCTGGAAGAGGGGGGCAATAATGATCACTAAACATCACTGGTCAATTACAGCAGGAGATTGGCATGCTGGAGCATGACCTTTGCTGTGGTTACCCTCTGAATGGATCCTGGTGTGTATGTGTGTGTGTGTGTGTGTGTGTGTGTGTGTGTGTTAAAAGAGATGATAATGTAACGAGTAGTTGGGTTCAGGGCTATTGAAATTATTTAAATTAGAATGTTCACTTTCCAAAAGTAACCTGACAGAGGCTGATGTTTATGGCTGTCTCCATGTTCGTTATTCATGTAAAATTAGATAACAAGCTAAAGATATGGTTACATCGGTAACACTTTATTTTAAGAAACAATTCAAATTATTAACTAGTTTCTTATTAGCTAAATTACCTAAACCAACAAATTTACTTATATAAGCAGCAAATAAGGATTTTGTTCAGGGGAAAAAATAAATATTATATATATATAATATATATAATATTCTACTGTATTGTAGAAACACTGACAAGCTTTAACCTCTAAATAGTAAAGCTTGTTGACACAATGAAAAAATAAACTCTGTTACTGTGTATTACTTGTTTATTGGTGCATTACAGTTGTAATACACCAATAAAGTTGTAGTTACAGGTGCACCACTAAACTTTATTTCTTCAAGAAAAAAATTAATGAAAAAATAAAAAAAATAAATAAAAATAAAAATAAAACTTGGATGTAAAATTAAGGGGGTAAAACAATAACAAACTCATGGAAAGCAAATTAACTTTACTATTCTTTAAAATGTCTATTATGACAACTTGTCTCTAGTGTAGCATAAACCTCCAGGCCATTGCAGTGAAAGAGTATAACCCTGACACAATGTCCTCTATCCCTGGAGACAACAGACCTCTCCACGCACAAGCAGGTAAATTACCCTGAGGAACAACAGCCCTTGAAGTTTAGGATGGAGAATAATACAACCATATTGTGCGGACCCCTGAACTGACCTGTTTATGGAAGCGTACAGGCAACACATTGGAAGAACGTCCTCATCAGAGTGAGTCTGTTCAGTTCCAGCATTAAAGCAGGGAGAGGCAGACACACTGGCCGGGTGGTGACCCTAATCTAGGGGAGAGGAAAAGAAGGCTGTTGGGGTGAAACTGATCAGCTGCACTGAACCAACGAGCTCTGAAACAATGATGGTTTTACAGAGGGCCAGTGCATACAGAGATTGACATTAAAATATATGGACACACATACATTTAGTACGCACACTTATTTTTTTACAGTATAGCATAGTGTGTTATTTAATCTGTGACTAAACACAAATTAATTCTCTATAACTTCTCACTTGTTTGCTCTAGATGGTGATAAGATGAAATAGATATGCGAGAAGATTCTCAGACTTTTCAGATTTTCTTGAGAAAAAGACCCTATGGAGACACGTGTTTCCTCTGAAGATTCATATATATATATATATATATGTATATATATATATATATGTATATATATATATATATATATATATATATATATATATATATACAGGTGCATCTCTAAAAATTAGGAAAAAAAAAAAGTAAAAAAGTTCACTTTTGGTTTATAACTTATTTCAAAAACTGAAACTTTCATATATTCTATTTTTTTTTTTTTTTTTTTTTTTTTTTTGGTTTTAATGTTGATGATTAGAGCTTACAGACATATTAGAATATTTACATTTGAGTTTCATTAAATGTCCATCCCTACAGTATAAATTCTGGGTATCTCTTGTTCTTTGAAACCACAATAATGGGGAAGACTGCTGACTTGGTAATGGTCCAGAAGACAATCACTGATACCCTCCACAAAGAGGGTAAGTCTCAGAAGGTCATTACTGAAAGAGGTGGCTGTTTACAGAGTGCTGTATCAAAGCATATTAAATGCAAAATTGACTGGAAGGAAGAAATTGGGTAGGAAAAGGTGCACATGCAACAGAGATGACCGCAAACTTGAGAAAACTGTCAAGCAAAGCTGATTCAAACTCTTGGGAGAGCTTCACAAGGAGTAGAATGAAGCTGGAGTTAGTGCATCAAGAGTCACCATGCTCAGATGTCTTCAGGAAAAGGGCTAGTGTTGGGTTCGAGTCCACCTAAGTCGAGTCCAAGTCGAGTCCGAGTCTTTAACCAATCGAGTCCGAGACGAGTCAGAGTCCAAAATGGGCCGAGTCGGACTCAAGTCCGAGTCCCAAAGGGCCGAGTCCGAGTCCAAGGAAACACTACTGTTTGTCAGTATCTTAACATTGTTTTAACCCAGGAGTGCCAATTTCCGCCAATTTTCTCTGGACTCGGATGGACTCGGGATATTTTCAGAGTCCGAAATGCTCGAGTCCGAGTCAAGTCCGAGTAAAAATGCATCCGAGTCCGTGACAAGTCCGAGTCGCCTAAAAATTGTACTCGAAACCGGACTCGAGTCTGAGTACGAGTCTGAGTACCCCAACTCTAAAAAGGGCTACCAAAGTCCTCTTTTCAGATAAAAGTAAATTTTGAATTTCATGTTGAAATCATGGTCCCAAAGTTTGGAGGAAGACTGGAGAGGCACAAAATCCAAGCTGCTTGAAGTCCAGTGTGAAGTTTCTGAAGACATCTGCTGGTGTTGGTCCACTGTGCTATATCAAGTCCAAAGTCAATGCGGCCATCTACCAGGAGATTTTGGAGCACTTCATGCTTCCATCTGCTGACAAGCTTTATAGAGATGCTGATTTCCTTTTCCAGCAGGACTTTAGCACCTGCCCACAGTGCCAAAACCACTTCCAAGTGGTTTGCTGACCATGATATTACTGTGCTTGATTGGCCAGCCAACAAGCCTGACCTGAACCCCATTGAGAATTTATGGGATATTTTCAAGAGAAAGATGAGATACAGTCGATCCAACAATATTCAGACGAGTTGAAGTTTCAGTATTGACTCAGCAGTGCCACAGGCTGATCGCTTCCATGCCACACCTCACTGATGCTGTAATTCATGCTAGGACTAAGTAATTTGCTGTAATTTGTGCTGCCGACCGAGTATTGAATGCATAAATGAACATACTTTGAAGAACTTAAATTTTTCTGTTTTGCAAATCTGTTTTTTTGATTGATCTTAGGAAATATTCTAATATTTTGAGATACTGGATTTTTGACTTCAATGAGCTGTAAGCTCTAATCATCAGAATTAAAAACAAAAAACTTTCGAAATGTTTCATTTTACATGTTTGAATCTAGAATATATTAAATAAGTTTATTTTCAATAACTCTTGAAATAAGTTACAAAACAATAACTTTTTCATGATATTCTAATATATATATATATATACATGTATATATATGTATGTATATGTATTTATGTTTGTATATGTATACACATATCTTTGAACAGAACAGTAAAATAAAAAAAAAAAAAAAAAAAAATCCAAGCTATACTGATTACTTTAACAGCCCACACATACATTTAATTCACTGTCTAAATGGGTACATTACATAGACTTCTGTTGTTACTGTTGTTGTTGTTGTTGTTGTTGTTGTTTATAGTTAAAAATAATATAACCTAATCCTAACCTTAAAAAAATCTGCATAAATTAATTATTATTATTTTTATTTATTTTTTTATTTTTTAAATCAGGTTATTATTTATATGCTATGCTTGTCAAACCCCTATGCTCCCACACAAACTTTTAACGTATAACTTAGTGACACAACTTCACTGACCTCTTCATCACAAGGAAGTTTAAGAGTACTTATATAGGTGAATTTGATTACTTTTAATAATTGATAATATATCAGTTGCATTGTTTTATAAATATAATGCCAAATGGCCTAACCCAAGGGTGTTCAGTACTGTTTTGGAGTTTAGTTTCAGCCAATCAAATTTAAATAAATAAATAAAACACAAAACATAAATGCATAGATGTCCTAATCACCCTGTGGTAAGTTAGTTATTTGTAAGTTATTTATTTAAATTTCTTTTTCATGCTACCAACACCTTTCAGTTGTCACAGTGCAGTGTGTGCAATCTCCATCAGTGGGCCTTAACACACTCTTACGCTGTATCTCTCTTTTTCTCTCTCTCTGTCTCTGCCTCATGAGCCTAGTGGCAGAAAAAATATCCTGTCTATTTCTTCTGGTCTGATCTTCTGAATTCGATTTAGCACTCTTTGAATTGTAACAACAAGATGTCCCATTCCCCCCCTCTCTCTCTCTAGTAATATCTAGAGCATTAAATTGGTTCAATTGACCGAGGTATCTGTAAAGCGTGTGGCTCTAAATGTGTGATAAGGGTTTGGGCTCAGTGGGCTCTTAAGGGTCTCTCTGAAGTGTTCGTCCCATCATCTGTTAACGTGGATACTGAGAAAATCCATGGATTTCTGGGAGCTTTAATAGTGTCTCTAAAACCTGCACTTGTGTATTTGTGTGTGTTTTTGCGGGTTATTGTGCAGGTTTTATTGGTGATGTTCAGGTGGTTACTGAAACTAACTAACAGTTAAACTTGTATAGATGAAATAATACAGCTGAGCATGATTGTATGTGTAGGAGTTAAACAATATGGTCTGTGGTCTCTTCAATTCAATAAGAATGAGTTATAGAATAGAACAGCAATGACTTTCATAATAAGTAAATACCTATGTTGACAAGCTGATCGGGTCTGTTTAAAATAACAGTGCAAGTGGTTTGTAATTAAGAGGCAGGTTTCTATGCAGCAATATCACATGCAAAAAATGCTGTAACTATATAGTGTACATTATAAATGTAAATGAAGCTAAATCGAAAACAGTAATTTGGTTAAAACGCCAGTGCAGAAAAGCTGTTTAAGAAACAACATTTTCTGAAGAAAATCTAGGCAGAGCTGTGAAACCACGTGTGCTCAGTGCATACTGCTATTTGTGCATCTGGCATTGTTTAATTGATGAAATAGCTTCACTGCTAAAAAGGTACAAACTTTCAAAAATTAAAATAAAGTTTAAATTATTAGCTTCACTACTTGAACACTGTGCCTTTTTTTCTAAACTTCCGAAACTTTCTGCAATTTCTATAACAAACCAAAATCTTGGGCAGTTATGCTCTTAGGATCAGACTGGTCACACTTTGGGGACAAATTCTCATTATTAACTATAACTTTTGCCTCAATAAATTATTAATAGTTAGTTACAGTTAATAAGGCACTGTAGTTGTTAAGTTTAGGTATGGGATACGATTAAGAGATCTGAAATATGGTCATGCAGGATAAGACATTAATATGCATGAGCAATTAGTTAATAGTGAGAAATGGTCCCTAAACTAAAGTGTTACCAGTTCTGGTAAACAGCATTAAAAGACGGTGCTTATTAGTTTTGATTCCGTCACCCCTAGATGTCTGTACTGTATGTCCATTGGTTCAACATACAAAACATAGGCTGGATATGGAGCTATAAAGCTATTTTTTTTTTTTTTTTTTTTCAACCAGGAATCTGAATATGAAAATAAAGTAAAGTGCTGTTAATAAACAGGATTTCCATCAATCCTGTGTTGTTAGGAGGACAAAGAGGTTGTGCCTTTCTGAAGAAGGAAATCAATAAGTGTTAAAAGGGAATATGTCTTCAGCACTGACATCTTGTGACATGCTGTTCTTGTCTGTTGTCCTCTGTGACATCATCTTTGCGAGACAGACAGCAGGAGAGCAGGCAGGTCTCAATCGGGAAAGGAGAGAACTGTCATTCCACGTCAGCAGCTGTTACAACCCGTACAACCTCGAGCATGGCTTTCCAAACACGCCGTTAAATATTCCTGCAGGAATTTGGCCTCCGAGAGCAGCCGGCAGCCCTCTACTCCGATATTGCGCTCAAATTGGCAGGCGGAGCGTGTGAACCGCGAGGGGAGCCTGAACAGGGTAACCTATCCCTCCTGGCCTCCCGGGAGCCACTTGGCCAGCTTTCATCCACATAATTATAATAAATTTGACATTTCATAGATAATATTGATTTCTTTATTTTAGCATTTCACCGTAGGTGACAGTCCAGCGTCAGGAATGAAATTTCTATCGATCTTTCAGGCATTAATCCCTCATGTGTATGTGATCATTTTTATAAGACCTTTTACTGCGTATAAATCAATATTTCATATCTGCGGCTGTACCAGAGGAGATGTCATATTTGTAAACTGAGGCTTGACACCAACAATTCTCTTTCTTGTTCAGCTGCAACTGAGCAAGACCAGTCAATTTAAGAGGTTGCAGATGGAGGAGAGATGTTGAAAGGAGAAAGAGCTGATGAATTCTTTCCGCTTATCCAAACAGACATAATTATTCCTCGTTTAATGATGAAATAGCATATTTGGAGGGAATTGGAGAGCATGCCAGTGGGTGGTAACTGATGAATAATTAAAATGAATTGGTGAATGGTTTTGATTGATTAGCTCTCTCCTGTACTGAGGAATATTGACCACAGCACTAATTTGACTGCTAATTTCTTCCTTTTTGTTCTTAACGAGTCTTACAGTGTTTTCCGTTGTCAAAACTTTCTGAAAGCATAAAGACTAGTGCTAATATCCTGTTAGCATTATAATGAATTTTGCAAGTGTCTTACCTGCATTCTAATGAATGGGTCACCACATTTCATTCATCACTTACTCATGCCTCTCCCACAACTGGTATGATTTGCATTTTCATTTTGTGAAACACAAATGGATGTTTGGCAGAATGTCCAGACAGATCTTTTTCAAATCTGATATTTTCTTGACATCCCCCAAAAATAAGATGTGTGTTATTAATAAATAAAGACTGAAGTGTCATAGTCTATATGACATGCAAAATATATTACAGTATATCTACACTATTTGTGTATCTCTCTTATCTGACATGCTCAGTTCATCAGTTCATGAAGCTCTCTCCTAACGAACTGATGATGTCATCAGATGTGTTAAAAGGTGACATACAAAATGTGCAGCACAGTGGACCCCCAGGACAAGAATGTAAAACCACTGCTAAACACCGATAAACATTTCTCTAAGACTAACACGAATTTTCTAAAATGTGATGTATGGATAATCAAGTCAAGTTGCTTCAGCCAAGTAAATGTTCATCTCTAAATTTTACTGACAAACTAAATGTGAAATAAATAAATGCATACAAATACATACATACATAAATAAATAAATAAATACTGTAATAAATGCTGTTTATTAAGAAACTATCAATCAGAAGACAGAAAGGTTTGTAATGGACTGTGCACAACAGGTTTTTCAGCAAAGTTTTGAACATGCTGGTCATTTAGAGTCTTTAGAAATTATCAAATAGATCAATTGAGAAACATTATTTTGTAAACCATACCAAACTCCATAGTCTAATCCAAACACACTAATACCGCTGGAGTTTACATGTAAATGTAATCTTCTCTAAACAGAAGAGAAGGTAGACAGATTTGTCTCTCAGTCCTTAATGGAGGGCTCAAGCTCGAGAGTCAACCCGAGCTCTAAATACCGCCCTGGACTTATTAAGTTAGACATAAGGAGGAGTTGTGGTGCAGGAGGGATACTGGAAGAATTGTTGCAAGCCTGAGGTTAGCAGTGTGTTAAATTTCCTTACTCCAGCTTTGATGAACATTAACTAAACTAAACTAAATTTTCCTCCCAACTTTTTGTTTAGAATTAATAAATATATTTAGGAATTAAAGCAATGCAGTTTACATTAAAATGTCATCATCAGTTTAGAATCATTTTAACAGCTCTTTCTGGTTTTATTATGAATAACAAGCTCAAAGAGCTTTTTTTTTTTTTTTTTTTTTTTTCGGTGGCAAATACTTTAGGCTCAACTTAAGACAATCAAGCCTTATAAGGACAAATAGAAAAATATATTTTGCCTTTTTGTTAATCACCTCAGGTCTTGTCTTCTCTCATTTTAGTGCAGCCACACTGATGCACAGTTTAAGAAGAACAACATATTTACACATTCCGCACTGCCGATGTAAACGTATTAAAATGCAATCAATTTATAAAAATGTAATAAAATTATAAGAGTGGAATTTTTCAATCTTTCTCAAAAGAAAGAAAGCACAGATTTGCAACAAAAGGAGGGTGATAGATGGAGACAGAATCTTTTGGATTTTGGATGAACTACCCCATTAATAGGTTTTAAGCATGGAATATACTGAACACAAATCAAAATTATAATAATTAAAGGAAAATTCAGCTGAATCTTTACATAGTTTTCAACAGAATTAAATTCACTTATGACACATGGAATGACCCTTCCCTCATAAATCATTTCAAACCTTTCTATTGTGAGATATTTCACTGTTAATCCAAGAGAAAATGCACAAGTGTTTGGAAGAAAATGCGATCACCTGAACACAGCAGACACATGACCTTTTCCTGCTTTTTCCAGAACATGTCCCTCTCCTCACAGCCGCGGCTCCCTGAGAACCTTCGGCAAAGGCCAGTCCATTAAGAGCATATGCTAATTCCACCATCTTTGCCTAATTGATGCTATTTTACCAAGTAAACAAGACTTCTGTCTACTGTGGATCTGTTTCTGCCAGTGAGGAAATCTCAGCAGCACTTTTCACTATAATTTCTCCACAGAGAAACTCTGCTATTGTTGGGCCATTATTGCAAATTATACGGTTTTTCCTTCTGAGACAGGAAGTGCTATTCTCTCTTTTTTTAAAGGCCAAGCTTCTCTTTTTGTCTCTCATGTTCATCTTTTTTTTTCTTTTTTTTTCTGTCTCTCTCTCTCACATCAGGAGGTGTTGGAGCGTGTGTGTTAAAGCAGGATGACAGACATGTTACAAAAGTGTGACACACAACACCATGGCGATTTGTCAATCGCATTGGTGCCCCCAACAGAGATGTGCTGTGCAACACTACACAAAAAGCAACACACAAAAACATCACACACAAGCGTGTAAACTCCAAATTCTAGTGAGCTGCCTACCCAGGCAAAAGTAGTTGCTGCCAATGTGAAGGTTGTTCCAAAAGGCATGAAAAGAATAAGAATAAGAATAAGAATAAGAATAAGAATAAGAATAAGAATAAGAATAAGAATAAATTAAGTACAGATAAAATAGATTTCAAATCAAAATAAACAAATTTACACAGTATGCTATATATTTACTATATTTGTTACAGTGTTGTTAGCTTAGCGGCATGCTAACATTAAATTCAATTGGAATCAATCATGAATCAAGTGGAGATGCTGACTGTGTAGTGTTCCTAATCCATTACATTCTGAGGTTCCATTTCTAGACAGTACACAGGCAGCTCACTAGGGTTTAAAATAGAGCTTCTGTCTCTCTTCCCCCCTCCTTGAGATCCATTTTTCTCTCTCAGCCAATGATGCTACATTCTAATTTCTCTTCTTTATCAGAAATCCATCTTCTCTGACACTCTGTAATGTCCACTCGTCCAAGATAATGCTGATGTATCTGCTGTCTGCTGACTTTTGGATCTCCTGTTCCTAATACTGAAAAAAAAAAAAAAAAAAAATAGAATGACCAATCAAATTGCTCCTTCTTACCATCACTTCACAAACTCTTTCTCTCTCTCTCTCTCTCTCTCTCTCTCTCTCTCTCTCTCTCATCAGCATATGTTTGTCTTTATTCTTTTGAAAAGTATTTGAATAGAAACTCTTTCTCTTTCTGCCTCTGTGTCACTATGTTTTTCAGTACCAGGACAGACAACAATTTAAATGAATAATACATAAAAAATAAATAGTACATATTTTAAATTATCCATAAACATTATTTTTCTATGAGACTCAGCACATATACTGCTCACGATAAAATAAGAACTTTGTTAACATTTACAAACTCAGCACGGAACATATGTATGTTCTCCTTTGATGATCATCATTAAAAAAATAATTAAATCACATCTGGTCAAATAAAGCAGGTCACCTGTTAGTAAATACACCTAGTAGTAACATGTTTTAATGGGATACATGATTTCATGACTACACCACTCACAAAAAGGCTAATAATAATAATAATAATAATAATAATAATAATAACAATAATTTAAGCACAATTGTGATGAATTGTGTTGATTTCAGTCATGTTTAACAAGTTGAAATTTTGTGCATTTATATGTCATATTGTTTATATCACATGTTTTTACCCAAAACAACTTACAAATGAGGACCATTAAACAGAGTACCAAGTTTAAAGTGGTCCTATTGCTCTTTTACAAAATCTTGATTTTATTTTGGGGGTGTACCAGAACATGGTCTAATGCTTGGTGGTTTGGAAAACGCATTATTTTTCACATAATTTACATTCCCCTTTAGTCGCTCACTCCGACATTGCGTCGGGTGACGTATTTGGGATTGTACTTGGGAGCCCAATCACCTTTGAGCTAAACAGAAAAGGCCAATGAACACTGACGAGTGGAATCTGTATGCCAAGCCATTCTTCCATACATATGGGTATATAAGATGGCGGCGTGCATCCACTCATTCAGATTTCTGCTTTGGAGGCTGCTGCAGAGCTGACAGAAAAGAAGCGATCCTGCTCAATTGTGTATCCGGCCCCGCTGGCAATGTTGCATTTCAGCGAAGCGCTGCCTTTGTTGCGGTCCTTCACTGGGCAATCCAACCTAAAAGAGCAAATTTCTCACACGGTCATTGAAAGTATCTCTGAAACACAGCACGTCTTTCCGACTGTGTGCTACTGGATGCGGTGCCTATCTGGCTTCCTTTGACAGGCACAATCTCTGCCTCACGTATCTGGGCCGTAATCACGCTGAGACGGTGTTTGTGGATGCTGCATGCGTTCATTGCGAGCGCATGACCATCGCTACACTTAGGTCTCACCTCTCGTATGCCAGAGGCCGCCCCGTGTTCTCTACCCAGCCCAGTTCGGCATGCCTTGATAGCGCATTGGCTGATTTGGTTAAAAACCGGGGAGACCTGAGGATTACAGTGCGTGACACTCTGCCGGGCAAGCCCCCATGGAAGTCACGCCCTCCTAAGTGTGGTCCCGTTGAGCTGCCAAAACATGACACTCACTTGTCTCACGGCGAGCCTAGTGTCTCTTTTGGCTCTTAGTGTCTCTTTAGAAAATTGAATGTCCATCGTTGCATCAGAGGAGGGGTTACCATCTACTGATGCTGCCCCACCACGGGGGCTGCTCAGTCAGAGGCTGACATTCCACTTTACCCCGCTCCAGTACCTTTCTTCCCGGAGGTTCATGACTCCTCACTACCCTCGATGGTGGGGCAGCCAGGGGGTACGTTGATGTTCCACAAGTAGAGCATGCGGTTATGGTGCGAAGGCTTACAGCGCTGAGGGCCAGGCTGCCTCCACCTTGCATGCTATGGCCATCCTGCAAGTCTACCAGGCCAAAGCACTTAAACAACTGCACAAGGGTAGTTCTGACCCTGGATTAATGGAGGAGCTGCGCTCGGCGACCGACTTCTCTCTCCGGGCGACGAAAGTCACAGCGCGGTCCTTTGGTCAGATTTGTTTTTCGGGGGACTTCGACAACTGCACCCCCACCCCCGGGGGAGGGCCGGGGGACTGTGTCTTCACTGTCGCCACTGATCTCCGGGTCAGTGGTACCCACCCTTTCAAAAAAGAGCAATTTCTCTATCCCCAGGTCTGATGCCTTGAGTCCGGTTTCCGACTGAGGTAAGTGCTGCCCAAAGCAGCCCGGCTTTACTTCAGGGCGCTCTGCTCCCTGGGTTGAGTCCCCTTCCCATCCCAGGCTGCCCCACCGCAGGTACGTCAGCTACTGTTCCGTTGATCCCGCTCGTACGCCGGCTGGGGGCCTGGCTAGCGCTCCCCAGCCTGTCCCGCTGGTTGATCCGGACGGTACAGCTCGGCTACGCAATCCAGTTTTGCGAGGCGACTGGCTGATAATAGCTCATTCGCGAGATCTGTTGTGTCAACACAGGGACCTGGTGCCTTAGCACCTCAGCCATTTGGGGCTTCGGGTCAACTGGAAGAAGAGCAAGCTCTCCCCTGTACAGAGCATCTCTTTTATGTATGGAGCTATATGACAGCGTGCCTCATGAACGATCGAGCACAGTCAGTGCTGAATTGCCTGAAACTCTTCAGACAAAAAGCAGCGGTCCCTCTTAAACATTTCTAGAGGCTCCTGGGGCATATGGCAGCCGCAGTCATGCTGCTCGGCTCCATATGAGACCGCTTCAGTGCAGGGTCGGTGTTACCCCGGAATGTCGCTACATTTTCAGCCCCTGGTCAGCCCCTGTATTTCTACGGTCAGGTGTGCCCCTAGGCCAAGTGTCGAGGCATGTAGTGGTCAACACAGATGCCTTCACACAGATGTGCCCAAGGTTCCCACCACCCCCTTCTGGGTGGTAAACCTGCAAGCTCTGCCCTCGGAGGAGGCAGACCCGGCCTTAGCGTTGCTGGGTCCCGTTCATGCTCTGCAGCTTTATGTGGACCGCACCCGGAGATTCAGACGCTCCGAGCAGCTCTTTGTCTGCTTTGGGGGACAGCAGAAGAGGAATGTTGTCTCCAAGCAGAGGCTGGCCCATTGGGTGGTAGATGCCATCACCTTGGCGTACGAGTCCCAAGGTGAACTGTACCCCCTGGTAGTTAGAGCCCACTCCACTCGGAGTGTTGCCTCCTCCTATGCACTGGCGCATGGCGCCTCTCTAGCGGACATATGTAGAGCTGCGGCCTGGCCGACATCTAACACCTTCGCAAGGTTTTATAATCTCTGCGTAGAGCCTGTCTCCTCCCGTGTGTTAAGATAACATCAGTTGCGGGAGGACAGCTCAGTGTCGGCTTTGCTGCGCCATTCCTTACTGATCCGTGCGCTTACTCATAGTTGTTCCCCTTTCTGGGAACTCTGGGTCCTCCGTGCCCTGCAGTTCAGACTAGGTCGGAGTAGTCCGTGACTGTTCTCTGGTAGGGGGTCTCCTTCACCCCTTCCGGTTGTGGCATCATGTCTCAGTATTTTTTTCCACGGCAAAAAAAAAAAAAAAAAAAAAAAAAAAAACAGTGTTTCCCCTAATATCTTGTAAAGATATCCTACTACTCTTTCCCACATTACTTAAAGTTCTCTTAATGTGCTCCACCCCCCAACGGCTGCTTCAGAAATCTGGCACCCCTAGTGGGCCCTTTATTCTGGCCTACAGGACATTGGGTAGGTTACGCGTTGAGCTCATTTGTTCTGACACACTTGCCTGTCAGCATTTGAGCCTCAACTACGTAACGTGGTTCAGGATTGTGGCGTTTTCCATAGGTAGATCCCTTGCCACAGTCCTTAACTACGCTGAATGCCGGGTTCCGGCTTGGCTCTTCAGCAAAAACCTGAATGAGTGGATGCATGCCGCCATCTTATATACCCGTATGTACGGGGGGAGTGGCTTGACATGCAGATTCCACTCGCCAATGTTCATTGGCCTTTTCTCTTTAGCTCAGAGGTGATTGGGCTCCCAAGTACGATCCCAAATACGTCACTCAAGGTAACATCTCTGTTCCCTCCTTCAGGGAATGAGGGTTACAGACGTAACTTAGGCATTATTAAAATACCTTTCTCCCCAGCCTGGCACAAAAGGCTCGATTAGTTCCGGGTTTGATGAAGGCCCACCTTCCAAAAAACGATATGTGTTGTGATTGGTTAGCTGTCCCAGTGTGTTGTGATTGGCAAACAGCTTAGATGGTGTTTCAGTACTGCCACACCCCTTGTCAAAGCAGCAAGTTCAGTGCACAACTGTTAGCGCAAGCTAGATTAAAGTGATTCTTACATTTTAAATATGGATATTTTTCATACAAAAACGCATCGATTCACTACAGGATGCCTTCATTGACCCCCCCATGAGCTGTGTGAGGCACTTTTGGTAACACTTTAGTATAGGGAACAATTCTCACTATTAACTAGTTGCTTATTAGCATGCCTATTCATAACATATTGGCTATTTATTAGCACTTACAAAGCACATATTCTGCATGATCATATTCTACATCCCTAATCCTATCCAATACCTAAACTTAACAACTACCTTACTACTAATAAGCAGCCAAATAATGGTTTATTGAGGCAAAAGTCATAGTTAATGGTTTGTTAATAACGAGAATTGGTGTGTAACCCCATTATGGATGAATGCACTTTATTTGATTTATTTGATTATTTATTTGTTTTGGACTGATGAAGACAAACACGCGTCTATGCCGTTCTAAAGCTTGGGAGTGCCAGGATCATTTTTAATATAACTCCGATTGCATTTGTCTGAAAATAATATGCTACAGTAGTGTTGGGTCCGATTGTCAGCCTGCGAGATTGCCGATACATATTATCGTGCTGATTTATTTAATTATTTACATACTTAGTTTCATTGCCCGAAACCAGCTCCAGCATAAGGCTAAAACAGCCTAATGTTTTTAATATGACTTAATTTGTAAATAAGTAATTATGCTTACATTTCCTTAGTTATTCAAAAAGCAGCTACAGAACATGAGCAAAGAACATAATCACTGATTAGCCTAGTCGAGTGCAAATGGTCAGTGCTTGTGTTTACATCAGCCACACCTCTGCATGTGTTTCGACCCCCTATACCAACGTGATCTCATGATAATTCGTATGTATTTTACGTAAAATGTGGTTTCACAAAACGTACATTTACTCACGTTTTTACAGGCGGTAAAACGTATAATACTGACGTATTTTCAGCATCTAAACATACAAATACTTACGCATTTTTAGCATTTAAATGTATTGAGGACACCTATGAATATTGAAATCGCTGCATTAATTTCATTAGGGGTTCGAGCGCGTAGCGCTGAAACCCTATTGTAATTGTTAGGATTTTTTTTATTATTATTCTTCCCTAAAACTGATCGTGCAGCCCAAACCGTAAGGCCTAGAGAGCTGAAACTTGGTCAGAAGGTAGTAGTCACCCTCGCTACTCAGGCACAAAGAACCGGCCCAATCGGCCTATAGGTGGCGCTACAGTGATCAACAATGCCAAAATGCTTATAGCTCCTAGACCGTTTGTCATAGACTCACAAAATTTGATATTTGGAATCCTTGGGTCAAGGCGATAAAGCCTAAAAAATCAGATTCGCTCTACGGGGCCCGGTTTTTCCGCCATTTTGAAGTAAATTCAAAACCTACTTTTGCGAACTAGTCCTAGGTTTTTCGCCCGATCGGAACCAAACCAGTGCAGAAATGTTCTCTGAACAGTGAATCCCAATAATTATCAAAAAAATTTTGACTCATCGTTGCGAAAGGGCCCCAAAAAGTTTGTCAGGTGGAGGGCCATTTTTACTAAAATGGCTATAACTCATGAACCGAATGAGGTATCTTCACCAAACTTGGTAGACATGTTTATAAGCTGAATCTTTGGTCAAATAAAAAAAAATGCACAGTTCTGCCACTTGGTGGCGCTATAAGCCTGAAAAAACATAAAATTGACTATAACTATGCAATCGTTGGTCCGATCGACCTGAAAATTGGTATGCAGTGTCTCTGTCCAACGTGCCATAAGGGTCTATGAGGACATTGGCGTATCTCAAAAAATATGGCCGCCATCGGCCAATGAAGTTTGAGCACCTATTAGACAAGGTTAACGGAGGCCGATCGGAACGAAACTCACTGGGCATGTTCGACTCATGGCCCTAAAGGTCTGTAAGAATTTTGAAAGAAATTGGCCACTAGTTGGCGCTAACGAGTTTTATGGCTCTGTAATCACGTGGTGTTTCACACATCCACACAATATGCATATCATTTGATAGAGCTCCTCATGATGAACAACTTTGCCTCAAGAACCATTGCTGTCAATCAAACCGTTCATTAATTATTCACAAATATTTTAAAAACCTACTTTTGCGAACTAGTCCTAGGTTTTTCACTCAATCTCGATCAAACCACTGCAGCACAGTTCTCCAGACTCTCTAGATCAATAATTATCAAAAAAATGTTGAATTTTGTCCTTTGGTTAGCTATAACGGGGTCATTTAGAAAAGGGGGCGTGGCCACATATATCCAAAAGCCTATAAAACCTAAAGAAAAAATAAAAACTTTACAAAAGTTGGAGAAAAAATGTGTCAGATGACTCTTAACAAGCATGCAAAGTTTCGTGAAGATCGGACCATAGGTGGCGCTAAAACAGTTAAAAAGGCTTCAAAAACACTACCTGTGTATAGTAAATGGCTTCAAATGGCTAAATAAATGCTCATATATTCACACAAACACTAGATCTTCATATCATTTGATAGATCTCCTCATGATGAACAACTTTGCCTCAAGAACCATTGCTGTCATTCAAGTCGTTCATTAAATATTCACAAATATGTTAAAAACCTACTTTTGCGAACTAGTCCTAGGTTTTTCACTTGATCTTGAGCAGACCACTGCAGTAATATTCTCTGGACTCTCTAGATCAACAATTATCAAAAACATTTTGAATTTTGTCCTTTGGTTAGCTATAACGGGGTCATTTACAAAATGGGTGTGGCCACATATACGCAAAAGCCTATAAAACCTAAACAAAAACTCAACACTTTCTGAAAATTGTTAAGAACATGTGTCAGATCACTCTTAACAAGCATGCAATGTTTCATGGAGATCAGACCATAGGTGGCGCTATAAGCTTCAAAAACACTGGATTTCTATGGTAAATGGTCTCAAATTGCTGAAAAAAATGCTCATATATTCACACAAACACTAGATCTTCATATGATATGACAAATCTTTTGAACAACTTTGCATAGCACCTTAAAGGCCTTAACTGCTCGAACCCCCGGTAATTGCTGCTTGCAGCTATATTTATTATTGTTGTTGTTTTTGGTTGTCATACCAATGGCCTTATGTTTTCAGTTGCACTTTTAAATAGTTTGATAGTTTATTTAATATGAAATTATAACATTTCATTCTGTTCTGTGTGATTTCTGCTGTCAGTACGTTTTCCGTTTCCAATTTTATTTGTGCGCTATAATCCAGATCTTCAGAATCCATACGATTGAGAGGAACAGACCCAAAATCAAGACTTTATCCGGCGATCTTCATCCCCATCCGAGCAGTGAGTCCAGTAACAACAGCAAATAAACCCGCGCTGAAGTGCATTTTACAAATTCAAATACTGCCGCATCAAGAAACGAAAGGTTTTACGGCAGGAACATCGAACGCTCATTATTGGCTCTCGCCTGCATTCGTCACAGATTACGACATGCCGTGTTTTTGGTGGGAAGTGTTTGAAAGATGCGCGGGCGCCTTCTTCACGGAGTGGATCAGGATAATAATTTGGATGATATTTTCACCTATTAACTATTTAAATTTTGCTCTGCACCTCAAACAAACCTACAGTACTCCGCCAAAGAGGACTGCGGCTGCAATGCATCGTCATTTGGATTACTTTTGGTACTGCTGTATGTTTTTGCAATAAATAAGTGAATGTGATTGCACTTTTCTGTCTGTCATGTTTTTGTACAGTGAGAGTTATGATTAACGTTAGGTTTAGAGGCAGGAATGGGATTAGTGACTATAAAAATATTTTAATGCTGTATTGTTACTAAAATGGTAATTTCCCTGCATATTTTGGTCAGTTACGTTTTATATCTTTTTATATTCGCTATAAAATGGGTAGGTTTAGGTTTGGGGGTAGGTTAAGAGGGCTAAAATTCTAAATCGCTTAATAAAATGACAAAAAGGCATTGATACGAATGAAATAAAAGATACGTAATTATTTTATGTTTTTTCACTAAAATTACGTAGCGATTTGTACGTTTTAAACGTTGAAATGCGTCTAAATTGTACGTTTTAGCATAAATAATAACATACAATAAAAACATACAAAAATATACGTTTTGTGCCTCCAAACGTTACATATAAATACCTACATATAAACAATGAGACCAGGCTGCCTATACTGCACAAGTCTATGGAATGGCTCCGACACGGCCACCGGAGCAGATCGCAGCCACTCTAGTCAATGCTTGTGTTTATAACCACCACGCTGTGGCTCATTGAAACATCCCAGAATTGGCTATTCCCCCACCTCGTCCCTACCCATCCCCCAGCCATTCGAATTTCCTTAGGCAGGATTTATTTTAATTAAATTCTAATGGCCGTGTTGTGACATCATAACATCCGGAAAACAAATGTTGTAGTCTAAATGAGCTGTTCATTGTAGTTTTTGAAAAGGGATTTTAATTAAAAAAAAAAAAAAACTAAATATCTCCCTTTGGAGTGGACTTTGAGATTTGAAACGTTGTAGATCTTTTTTTATGCCCAACATGCACACCTCACACTGACTAAAATAAAATAAAAAAAGTGAAAAAGCAGAATAGGACCCCTTTAAAGTGGTCCTACAACCTAGATTAGAACACAAGCTAGAACAGAAGTAAAAAAAAAAAGAAAAAGAGAACAAGATTTTTTTATAATCCAAAACCCAACCTAGATCATCTGAGCAATGCTATTCAAATTAATTATATCCTTTTTGGTATAGGTCAAAATTGCCTCATATTGTCTACTTTTATTTCTCCAAAGAAATTTAAGGAAAAAACATCTTAGACCAGAGGACTGCATTTTAGGACTAAGCTTAATATTGATTGTATTTAAATGTAATTCCCAAAGAAATGTCAGCCAATAAATAGAAAGTGAATATTTGCAATAACCTGTTTATTCTTTGGATGTACAACATATATCATGTGCAGCAATTAGGAATTTGGATGAGGGCCACCTTCTGCAAACTGTCATGCAGTTAGAGATCCAGGGAGACAAATGTTCTGGCCCAGGTGCTAGTCCCACACAGTGGTCTCTATTCAGCAGACAGTATACCAAAGATGAGAACCTGCAATTGACAGTGTAGTGATTACACTTGCAAGTGACTCAGTCCCAGTCACACACATACTTTTTTTAAAGAATTATTCAGATAGTTTATATTTATATTTAGATACCCTTCTAAATTTAAACACAGCAGCATTGTCATTATTGTAAGTGGTTTTATTTTATGCAAACAATGACTAAATAAATAAAAATGACCGAAGATCTTTGATTGGACCTGTAAAATGTATATTTTGTGTTGTAGAGAAATGATCACACAGTGGTTTGAATTCATCTCAATTTGTTAAGAGACTCTGACCTTTTGAAATTCGATTTCAGTAGATTTAAAATATTCCCATTTCCCCTGCAACAGGACAAATGACAGATATACAAGAGGAAATAAGATATTGTCAATGCTGGAAATATTTAATCGTGTGGAATTAACAACTGATGTGCTTTTGTTCTATTAGATTAAAGAACTATTTTACTCTTTCATGGTGCATTTAAGATTTCTGAGACACAGCTACAAGTATTGACTTTTTTACCTCTAGGAAACCAAATAAATAATATGTATATGTATGTATTTTGAGGAGCAAATCAAATCAAAATGCACATATTACATTGCAGGCTGGGAATGGAGAAATTCAATTGAATTTGCCAGACAGGAATTCAGTTACAGAGTTAAAGACCTTATGAGATAATGTTACAGCATACGGGTAAAAAATGGTGCACCGCTCATAGGCTGAATCGATCTGTAGGGGTCACGTTTGTGTGATAGGCTTTATATTGTTGCATTGGATATCAAGTTTTAATATCCACTCCGTCTGAAACATAAATCAATATATGTGCTGCTTTATTATACCTTTGTATCTGTAAGATCATATCACCATCTGACTGCCATGTTCATGTGCACTAATAACTATTAATTTTCCCTTTAACTGACACATTGATGCTAGATAGTGAATAACCCAAAAAATAACATTTTCAAATACACAAAAATACAAACCAATACTACAGGTTAAAATTTATTTGTTTGTTTGTTTGCTTGCTTGCTTGTTTGAACTGATGTGTGTGTGTGTGTGTGTGTGTGTGTATGCAGCTTTTATTTATTTATTTTTAATGCTTATTAGGCCATTTCTGAAAAGATGTCCCACATTATGCCAGACCGATCTTTATCTTGGCTCAGTTAGAACCTGAAAACAAATTCTAATAAAATTCTTCTAATAACACAAATTCTTAAATATAGTTCCCTTCAGAGGGAACTCGAACTGTGTCCTTTATGGGGAACCTTCAGTGTGACCGGTGTCTGAAGCAAACATCCAAACACGACATTAACATTGGCCGGCGACTATGAAAGCATATGGGTAGCAAAATTAATTTTGAAATGCAATATGTAAAATGGCAATGCATTTCTGTATTCAAATTTACATTTTACCATCATATGTGCAACATTAAAAAATTAAAATTCAATAAAGTAATTTAGACTTACCATTTCCTACACTATATTTAATATGTAAATTAAAATTTTAACGCTTTAGAAGAAAATGTTTTACCAAAATTGCAGTCTCAAGTGTCCTATCTATAAGTCATTTAAAGGATTTAAATGATCATTTTGCTACAGTTTTTGCTTGGACATGTTAAACTTATCTGATCAATTATGGTAATACATTTTCATGATAATTTTAATGCAACTTACAAAGCATTAAAATTTGATTTTAATTTACATAGTAAATCTAGTGTAGGAAATGGCAAGTGTAAATTATATAATTTCATTTTGCACTAAATGTTGCACATATGGTATGGGAAAATGTAAATTTAAACACA
This sequence comes from Labeo rohita, assembly GCF_022985175.1. Taxonomy (NCBI): domain Eukaryota; kingdom Metazoa; phylum Chordata; class Actinopteri; order Cypriniformes; family Cyprinidae; genus Labeo; species Labeo rohita. The sequence goes on along the minus strand of NC_066877.1, from coordinate 1,212,689 downwards.
AAAATGTAAATTTAAATACATAGCCATTTTACATATTGCATTGCCATTTTGCATATTACATTTCAAAATTAATTTTGCTACCCATGTGCTTCCATAGGCGACTTCATTACCAGTGCGACTGCAGTATAAAAGGCACAGGGAGAACATGTCATCCTCTTCTTCGCTCTCAAGGGGACTGTTTTGTTTGAAGCATGCAATCCGGTAAGAACGTGGTTATTTCTATTATTATGACGAGCACTAGTAAGGCGTTTAAAAAGTGTGCGTATCCACGTCCTTGCTATTTGTGTTCATTTTCCGATGAAAAACCTCCGCTCTCGTCTGTCTCTCTTTTCAAAGAAAGGGGGACAGCCATCTATCCCCAGTGGCTCAGGACCTGCTACTGCTGTGGCACGGAGGAAAATGAGCTCATGGGGTTCATGGGAGCTCAGGTGGACCTGGCTGACGAGTTAAAAAAGGGGCTTTCCCTTTCACACTTGTCAGTCATGGATGAGAGTGAGCTGTTGAATGAGGATGTGATCTCTGCTACATCCACTGATCCAGCAGTTAGTGCTCTGCTGGCTCCTAGCCAAGAAGAGCAGGAGATGTCAGATGAGGAAGTTGAGAAGTTGAGATTGAGTCCTCTCAACCTTCCTGTCCTGCATACGCTGAGCTTTTGGAGGTTGTCTTAACAAGTGTTATCTGTCAGACCATGGCCCTCCAATGTAAGTGAGCCTTTCATTCCTTCCTGATCTCCATGTAGAGATTGAGAAGACTTGGAAGAATCCATTTTCCTTGTGCATCCATAGGTTCCAGCATACTATTTATGCTAATATTGATTGGATGCTAGAAAATGGGTGTGAGAAAATGCCCTCTATTGAAGAGACACTAGCCTGCTTTCTCTCATTAGGTGAGACATCTTCTCTTAGGGCTCCCTCCTTGCCATCCAAACCCCTTCAGCATACATCCTGTTTGAATGGCAGTGTGTACACAGCAGCGGGTCAGGTTACAGCTGCACTGCACACTATGGATAAGACCTGGATAAAGGTCAGAGTTTTTCTCCTGATGAGGTGGCTGAGCTGCGCCACACCACAGATCTCGCTCTCCATGCCACTAAACAGACCGCTACTATGATTAGCAGATCCATGATGTAGCAGAGATCACATCCTCATTCACAGCTCACTCTTTGACTATGGTGGTGATGGAAAGGCATCTGTGGGACCAACCCTCATCTTCCTCTCCTCAATTCCCCCAACCACACCACTACCCCCAGCCTACCCCAATTGTGGTTAGGCGAGTATGTCCATGCGCTTCCTGCAGTGCTACTAGGGATTCTAGTTCTGTACCACTGACTTTAAATACAGGGTGGTAGGGTCCCCGCACACCTCTGTCCTCTGTCAAAAGTCAGAACCTCTCTCCTTGCTCTGGCCTGTTGATAGTAGTGGTCTACTAGACCTCCCCCAATTAGGTTCTCTTGTGTCTCTAAGTTGAGCTGAACTTGCTGAGTGATTGGTTTCGAGAAACCATCCTGGCCAGGACACTTATGGCCAGTTACTCATGCCTCACTCTGAAGAGCTTCTTGAGATTTGAGTTACCCCTTGGATATTCTGCACACATTCTGAAATTCCCTTCACTGAATCCCCTTCCTGGAGTTCCATTTGCAGTCAAGCTGCTTCTTTAAGCTTGGCAGTACTTTCCTCGCTGCAGGAGGGTCATCCTTGAGCTCGCCGCTACCAAGCAGATCATGTGAGTTCTCCTCTCCATCTGAGAGCTAAGAACTCTGCCCCAGGGCTATAGACCGGTCTTTCTGGTTGAACTGGTTCTCCTCTGAGCTCTGTGAGGCAGCCATAGCAGGTTGTCGGGCCATCTTGCCTCCCTGTTAGACTGCCCTTATGGTTATGCTTAGTAGTGTTCCCTTCGCTCTAGAAGGTCACCTATGAACATGCTGTTCCCAAGGTGAGCATCTGAGTTCCCCTCTCATTTCAGAGAGTCGAGTCTTCGGCTCCCTGGAGCTCTGGGAGGCAGCCATACCAGGTTGTTTGGCCATTGTTTACCTGGTGAACTGTGAGCAACAGTGCCCCTTCAGGGGCACAGCTCCCTAGGTGCAATGAAGTGCCATGAGACAGTCATATCAGGTCGCTTTCTACACTGTAAAAAATAAAAAAACACAATTTGTTGAGTCAGCTTAAAATAATTTGTTACACTGCTGCCTTAAAAATGTAAGTTCAGTCAACTAAAATAAGTTTAGTCAACTTGAAATGTTAAGTTGTACTAAGTAACAACTTAGATATTTGTGTTTGCTAAACTTAACAGATGGGTAAGTAACCCAGCTGCCTTAAAATTTTAAGTTGATTCAAACCAAATATCTAAGTTGTCACTTAGTATAATTTAACATTTCAAGTTGAATAAACTGTTTTTGAGTTGACTGAACTTAAAATTTTAAGGCAGCCAGGTTACAAGTTATTTTAAGTTGACTCAGCAAATTGTTTTTACAGTGTACACTGTAAAAAATGTCCCTGTAAAAAAAATGGTAATCTGCTGGCAGCTGTGGTTGCCAGCATCATACTGCAAAAATACAGTGTGCTACTGTTTTTGAAATTAACAGCAAAATGCTGTTTTGTCATCTACAGTGTACAACTTTAATTTAGCAGCATATATCTGTTAAATTACATACTACTCATAACTCCATGATCTCAATTTTCAATGCATATTATACCCTACATGTTCAGTCAAATCATATATATATATATATATATATATATATGTATGTAACCAAACAAATGGTTTATAAACGATATCAGATGAAATGACTGGTGTCTTTATTTAATCATACCTTTATGTTCTTTTTGGAGCTCAAAGGTTTGGTTCCCATTTGGTTTCCATTGTGTGGGCAAACATTTCTCTATGACAATGTCTTAATTTGTCCTCTAAGAGAAAGTCCTACTTTTTTGAGACAGCATAAGGTTTAGTTAAGAATGAGATACTTCTGGACTGATGTTCTTGATCATTTTGGGTCTTGTTCTGTTTTTTTTCCAGGCCATTAGATGAACGAACAACTCGAAAAACCCGAAGACTCAAAACAGGTGAACTAATTCCAGTACAGAACCTAATAGGATCTTGCGCATGCGCGACTGAACGAATCACTCCCCGAGACGATTCGGTCTTCCCAAGTCACATTAAAGATTCATTCAAAATGAACAAATCGTTCAAGAACGACCCATCACTAATTTGTAGCATCGTGAACACGCATCCCAGAGCCTGTGCTACGTGAGCTTTTGTGCTTTAAAAAGTATACAAATTTGTATTTTTTTAAAAAAAAATATATATATATTGTTTTGCTAGATAAGACCCTTCTTCCTCGGCTGGGATCATTTAGAGCCCTTTGAAGCTGCATTCAAACTGCATTTTGGAAGTTCAAATTCGGGGCACCAATAAAGTCAGTTATATGGAGAAAAATCATGAAATGCTTTCCTCAAAAACCATATAGTTTCTTTAGGACTGAAAAAAGGAAAGACATGAACATCTTGGATGACAAGGGGGTGAGTAAACTATTTGTAAATTGTTGTTTTGAAAGTGGACTTCTCCTTTAACTCAGAATACACTGCACAAGTCATACATGCTGCATTTATAATAAATGGATTCTAGTATGAGGCACATTAAGGTGGATCTTTTTTCCTGATAATAGAAACTAGTGTTAGTCTGGAGCGTGAGTTTTGTTTTAGTGAAACAAAATGCAGACATATACTTACCAAGAAGGATCAAGCTAGGAGTCACAAGCAGGTTACCCATTTTCTCAAGGTCAGAAGGAGTGGCAGACATCTATTAGTAGAGAAAACAGTTTAAAATGGCTCATAGTATCTGCAAATGACCAAAAAAAAAAAAAACCCTAATGTGCTTTTGGAGCTCGAAGGTTTGGTCCCCACTGGTCTTCCATATAGGCAAAACAGACATCAGTTCTCCACAACAATATCTTCATTTGTCCTCCAAGAGAAAGTCCTATGAGTTTAAGACAGCATAAGGTTGAGTAAATAATGAGATAACCATTTTTAGGTAAATTATTTCTTGAACAAACAATAGGCAAACTTACATTTTCTTAAAGAATGAGTCATTTGCTTCTCTACAAAGTCAGCCTTTGAACTACAAGGATAAGGAAAACATAATGTAAAGAATATAGCTTCTCTAGTTAACTAATTACAGATATCCCCCACAAAAATTAAAATAAAGTTTAAAAATATAATAAAAACCGACAGATTCTTTCTGTCCATCTGCTGCTATTTTTGCAATCACTAGCAGCGCTTTGAATACATTCACAGTAATCAGATTAAAACATGCACAGATTAAAACATGCTATCCTTTCATCAAATTATGCTTTGCTGGCTCTTTATAATGTTAATGTTTAGAAGTGTACTCTGTAAGATAAAAGCAAAAGTGTGGTTGCAAATAACAGCAGCAGATAATAGCCGGTTTGAACCTCACACTAAAATTGTAACCACAAGATAAAAAAAACAAAAACATCATTCCACAGTCATTTTTTACTCAGATAAAGTTTAAGACGTGCGGATTAGAGGGGAAAAAAAGTTTCTTACCAGTTGTGTGTTATATGATGCCAAGGGCTGACACTCCTGTGGTAACTTGCTGATTAAAACACGGTCACAAATCCAATTTAAATCCCAAAAGCTTAATTGGATGCTTAAACGTTAATTTTTGAAAGTAATACATTTTTTAGAAATAAAACAATAAAAGGCAGAGCTGCAAAATGACCTTGTGCAGATAAACCAAAATGTCTTACTGTCCCTGCACATGTACAAGGGAAAATATGGTATTATGCTGCTATTATATGATGTATTGCAAAATAATAACTTACTGTTATTATATGAAAACAGCATTTTACTGTTAAATTTCTTTGTAAATTTACAGGATTTTTTTTACTGTGTAAAATCCATGTTTATGGTAAATGCACACACTGCATATTCTGGGCACATTCTAAAATCCGCATATGGTAAGGGCTACGTGCTGCCAGCCTCGTACCCTTTCTCTGAGTTGGCCTAGGCTCCAGTTCTTATCCCATCTTACTAAGCGGGGTGTTTGCTACCAACTCAATGAATCTGGTAAGACAGATACTACGAGTAGCTCCTGGGAGAGCTAGTGGTAGATGTGTGAAGCCCCCCAGGTGACAGGCCAGGGTCTGGTAATATGACGAACCCTTGAGCTCTGCCTTGGGTTTGGGCTTTCTTTTGCCCAGACCTTAACAGGTAAGTTATTTGGGTATGCAACTCAGGCATTTGGCCAAAGGGAATAGTGTCACTGACAGCCACTGATGCATCCAAGGGAGACTCCCATGTCCATGATAGAGTTGGTACTTAGCGCTCGTACTCCCCTCAACATGGTAGCATGGGTATTTCGTTCCCCATAGCGACCGCTAGTGGACGCAGTTCGAGTTCCCTCAGGAGGGAACATCTCAGGTTACACATGTAACCATGGTTCTCTGAGAAGAGAACGAGACACTGCATCTTCTTTTTTCTTGCCATGACTCAGCCACAAGCTTCAGACGAAGAAGTGAATGATATGTTCTCCTGGCACCCTTTTATTCTGTGGTAGAACCGGTGACGGCATCACTGTTACTGGACTCTTTGTCATGGAATCCCCACATTAAAAATCTTAAATTCAAAGTTATTACTTGCTTGCTACAAATTTGTCTGTATAGTATATGGTCTGTATGTGCAATATGTATTTTATGAGTAGTGTGATTTTTTTGAGGTTTTTGAGTTACTCCAGGGGATCGTTTTCTTCAGACACCGCTGAAGGTGTTTTCCATAGCAACCGCTAGAGGACGCAGTGTCTCATTCCTATCTCAGGGAACCATGGTTACATGCATAACCTGAGACGTTTTATACCTTCTGTAACTTACATGCCTTCTGAAAAATCACATTCAAAACTAGTAAAAATAATAATAATAAAAATAAAAATTCTTTAGTCTTTCTGCCAGATTTTAATTACCAGACCTCACAGTGCAGCTGTGTGGGGGGGTTAGTTTATATAAATATACTGGTGGGTAGTACTTAAACCTGAATACACACAGACTCATGGAGACTCATGTCACGGTGGGGACTTAAATTGAGGTCCCCATGGGTACAAAAGCTTATAAATCATACAGAATGAGTTTTTTTGATAAAGTAAAAATGCAGAAAGTTTCCTGTGATGGATAGGTTTAGGTGTAGGGTTGGTGTTGGGCGATAGAAAATATGGTGTACAGTATAAAAATCATTACACCTATAAAGAGTCCCTACAAAGATAGCTGACTAGACTGTGCATGTGTGTACTGTATGTTCTAGGGTTGCAGTCATCTTGTTTTCCAGGGTGTGCCTGCTTTTAAAATTCCTTCATTATGCCAAGGTAGAGACAGATCATGGACCATTGGGTGTCACTGGTGTACGTGTCTGGCAGCGCAGTTGGACGGCTCTTAATTGGAGTGATTCGGGCTAGAAAGCAGTGGTGTTGGTGTCAGCTACATACAGGAACATGTAGATGTGCTGACAGAGTCAGGCAGGGGACATCCTGCTTACCAATCTCATCCCCCTCCTCCATTTCTGTCCCCCCTCACATGTAGAATTATTATCACTGTTACTGGACTCTCTGTCATGGAGTCCCCACATTAAAAATCTTAAATTCAAAGTTATTACTTACCTTGCTACCAGTTTTTTCTGTATAGTATCTGGTCTGCATGTGCAATATGTAATTCATAAGTAGTGTGATTTTTCTTAAGTTTTTGAGTTACTCTAGGGGGTTGTTCACACATTCTTATGTATTGTCTGCAGCATTTTTTAACTACTGGTGTGTTCACATATGTGTCAAAGAGTGGTATTTGACCAGTGTTCTGCTCCTCTGGTTTTCACCTTTTTTCATAACGATTGCCACATTTTTAAACTGTATCCCAGGTTCAAACAAGGTTATTGTCATCAACTAAAACTAAAACCATTTAAAAAAAAAAAAAAAAAAAAAAAAAAAAAAAAAAACATTATCATTACTTGAAAAAAAAAAAGATGAATTGAATTGAATAATATATATATATATATATATTTATTTATTTATTTATTTAAACATAAAATATATTTTATTGTCAACATTTCTCATTTGCAAAAAAAAAAATACAAATACATCTAATTCAAAGTATTAGCAAAAATGATAAGATTATATCAACAATACTAAAATATCACTGTGTTAAAATTACCTCAACTTTTGGAAAATGCCAAAGAACATCACTGACTTCGAAATGGAAACGTGTGAAAATGTAAGATCTTTGTGTTGTTTTGAGTACATCATGCAAGCATGATGGCATCCAGAGAGATGTACAGAGTTCATAATAAATATTCACTTTATATGCAAATAAATGAGCTAAAGTACCTATTTTCTATGATAACAATCTCTGTTTTATTACAGATTATTCAATCCACATTGTTGATAATCAGAACATATCACATCATTACATAGCATTGTTTGTTAACTAGTTTGGTTTATATTGTAGACTTCTTTGTTGATGATCAAATATCTTCAAAGCTATAGTGAAAGCATTGCAATTTGGTTTCCTTTTACTTTATGTTATCTGAGAGTCAGACAATGGAATGCCTTAAGGAATAAAGGCATTATTCCTATTCTTCTTTCTCTTTTTTTTCTCTCTCTTTCTATGTGGATAAAAAAAGATGAAAGATGAGTGTTTGATTCATAATATACTCTGTTGAAGTTGGGGGGGGGGGCACCCTTTATAATAGACTGTTATGGCACAGACCATCAGAAAGCTTCAGGATTTGCCGATTATGGTGCTAAATATTGATCTGCTTCTCACACATGTCAAAATTCCCTCCTCCCTTAATTAGAATTTTCCTCGTGTGCCACAGACAGGTGCTGTTGGAATACATTACGGCCATGTGTAGCGGGTAGCGCAGGAACTGCCCGGGATAATTGCGACCTCTTGTCTTCTTCCTTTCCTCCTGAGTTTTGAGATGACTCCAACCTGTCTGTCTGACGTCTTCCAACTCTGTGATAATCAGACTTATTTTCCTCCTTTTATCACAGAATCATTGCTCCCTCCCTCCCTCCCGACCTTCCCTGTCTTACTCTCTTTCTTTCTCCTTGGTAAAGGGTTAATACCCCCCACCCACACACACACACACGCGTTCCTCACTCTCTGCTCTCTCTCTCTTTCTCTCTCTCTTTAAACCTGCTCCATAAACGTGTTGTTTAGTTGTTTTCTAAACTTTATTTTCTTTATTTTCTTCCTTTTCTTATTATCACACTTTTGACTTTGCAGGTCATATCAGGGTTAGCTGTGATATGTGGTGGCATTGCTTTTAGGTTTGAATGTGTGCAATGTAAAGTTTAATGTAAAGTTCACCTTTATTAACCTTCATGCCATCCCAGATGTAATTATTAAAAATATTAATAATAATAATTCCTCTCTTTACACACTGTATAATGTAAGTGAATAGTATAGCCCAAGCAATCACAACAATAGCCAATATGACTGCAGTGGATGGTCTTCTGATCCAAAATAATTATAAAAGAAAATTATGAGAGAATTTTCATTTTTGGATAGTCTATTTGATATTGAAATATATTTCTGTATAAACTGTATAAACTGCTAAAAGTAAGTTGATACGCCTACCTATTGTTTTTATCGACTTTTAATAGTACACTAGCACACAGATTAACTCAAAAATAATATACACTCAAAAGTCACAATTTTCCATTTTTTATTTCATCTCATCTTTAAATATGAGGTTTCAGCATAAAATCAGGAAACATTGTCAGCTCTACACAGTATCAATAAGCTCTGTCGTCTAATCACTCTCATATGCAAACTAAATAACCCATGAAAATGCTCTTTTCATATAGACAGATGGCTTACTGTGCTCTCACTGCAACTTTCTGTTGGTATGTTCTTTCAGATTTCATGTGTGCTGTGGATAGACAGGCTTCAGGGTCTGTGCTGCTCATTATAATTCATTTTCTGCTTAACCTTTCAAAATCAACCGTGTCAAAACAGGGGAATATTTTTCTATATATTCTTCTTTTTTTCTCTCTCTCTCTTTACATATCTGAGCATGGTTAACACTTTAGTATAGGGAACAATTCTCACTAATATCTAGTAACTTATTAGAATGCCCATTATTAACATATTGGGTGTTTATTAGTACTTGTAAAGCACCTATTCTAGAGGCCGCATTTTCAAAACAATAACAGAGGCGAAGCTCGATAATGGAATGACGGAGCATGGAACATTGTGAGATGTCATTTTTACAAATCATGCTCATGGATGAGGTAATGTATTACTTTTTTATTAACTTACCTGTACATTAATAACAGTATTTTATGTCATCGTAATGAATTATCTGCAAAGAACATGAAATTTGATTCAATATTAGCCTTTTACTGATATGTGACTTTGTCATGATTTGGTGGGTTAATGATGTGTATTTTTACGTGTGTAAAACATTTGTTCTAAAAGTAAATTTGAACAAGCCCACTGTATTTGCAAGTATGGCTAAATGTTTTTGTGCAGCACATACTGTATTTAATTACTTTACCATAGGTTTGCTCACCAGACTTGATAAAATCCTGATATTGCGTCATTGATAGGCATCAATGACCAAGGACAAATCATTATTTAAAACTGGAATTTCATTGGATTTACAAATCCTTGAGAACTTTTGAGATAATTTAAGTACACAACTGCATGACATTTTATTACAAAAATCTTACATATTGTGCCTTTAATCCTACCCAATACCTAAAATTAATAACTACCTTACTAACTATTAATAAGCAGCAAATTAGGAATTTAGTGAGGCAAAAGCTGCAGCTAATGCTTTGTTAATAGCAAGAACTGGACCTTAAAATAAAAAGTGACCAAAATTTGTAATTGTCTTTAACCTGCTAACATGTTATTGCTACTTCTTACCCAGTACAGTAACTTAAATGTATTGTAACTGGTTCAACAAAACATGAACTTGTTTTGTACAAACCTATACTGTGTTGAAAAGTTTAACAGTTAAACAAGCTGTGACAAACGGCTGTATTAACACATATAGTAAAGGTTTTCATCAGCTATTTAAGTCATATGCTGTGGTTTAAAACCTTTAATAATCTCCTTGAAAAGGTAAAAATAAAAATGCATTCAGTATTATTTTATATTACATTATATTATATTCAGATTTAAATGGAATATTTACAAATGCCAAATGTCAGAAATGAGGCATGCATAGTTTTGAATCTATGTTCCTTCAGGACAAAGGCCTGTGCAATTTACCAAGCACGAACACATTACTCGTGCATGGGTATGTCTCATAGAAAGCGTGAGAGGCAGACAGAGAGACATTGTGAGAGACAGTGGTTTATTTTTTGCAGGTTCAGTGTAAGTACATGCTGACGGGGAGAATGTTACCCATCACTGTGACATTTTACAACATGACATCATGACCGACACGCACTCTAACTTAAAAACATTTAGTCATCAAAATATGCCTATAATTTGTATTTCTGTGTTGTCTTCAGTGCCTGTGTTTGCGTGCTCATCATATTTAAAAAATCCCGTTATTTAACATAATTATTCTGATTAGTCATAAGAATTAAATTATTTATTTATTTCCAGTTCTTAAAGTGTGTCACACCTAGACATTCGTGTTGCACCTTACTTAAACTCTAATCTAACTGTCTCTCTCTTTCTCTTTCTCTTTCTCTTTCTCTCTCTCTCTCTCTCTCTCTCTCTCTCTCTCTCTCTCTCTCTCTTTCTCTCTCTCTGTCTATTTTTCCCGTAAGACATAAATGGATGTTTTTTTCTACTCCACTGACCAGTAAGGAAAGGTTCATTAAAAGCAACTGAATCGGAAACATGCCTGCCCTGGGAAACATTAACTGCTTCCGCATGTTGCTGAGATGAAAATTCTCGCTTTAGTTTATCAATCAGATCAGAAGACGTAATGACCCTGTTCAATACTTCAATAAAAGCCGCATGGACTGTGGATCTGTTTAACATGCAAACCAATATCCACAGAAGACACGGTCTGCATTAAATACAGTAGGCCAGCTCTCTCTTCAAAACAAACAGGACAAGAATCCAGTTCATAATTATTTTATTTTATTTTATTTTATTTTATTTTATTTTATTTTATTTTATTTTATTTTATTTTATTTTATTTCATTTTATTTATGTGACAAACATGACAGACATAAAAATCAAATCTTATATTTTATAATCTTGTATTTTTAAAATCAAATCCTAGCATATTTAATTAAAATAAAATCAATTAATTTGAACCCTCTGACATAAACATACCATTTAAAGCAGCTTATCTGTTTAAAGACTTCAGTATAAATGCTAATTGCTATGCTTAAATAACATCTTTGCATACGAAATAAGCATTATATGTGGAACTTTTTTACTACATTTTGCTATTACGGCTGATGAGAATTGCATCGCTGAGCATATAGCAGATCATGTCTGCAAACACTATGCAAATAGATTTTATTTATTTATTTATTTATTTTTGTGCAGTGTAGACAGTGTAATGTTTTAAAAGTTTTGGTGAGAGTGTAGAATTTGCTGAACTTGCCCTGCACTGAAATTATTGACAGCTCAAGTAACAATAAGGGCAGCATTCTTTGCCCTGCTTTCTGTATATTTAATCACAATTTAAATAGCAGTTGACTTTCTTGGTTACTAAGAGGAACAATGTGAAGTTGAAAGTTTTCCAATGGCTTGATGCCCTAACATTACTGTTGATCTATGTTTTTCCATAAAAGCCTGTCTGCAAAGCCTGGACTTAGTTTAGTCCAGTGATCCTCGCTACTTTATTTCTATTACATAGTAAGGAAGAGGAGTTGCTTTCAATGAAAACTATTTTTGGACTGACAAGGACATTTTGTTTTCTGAAACTTACACTATGCTTTATAGTATATGGCCCCTTATATGCTTAAAGATCAGGGAAAATGGTATTTCTCTATTCTTGACCCTTTTAACTTCCCACAAAAGTGCAACTAACCAACATATTTGAAATGCATATGTTTTATAAATAATTCCTCAGACAGATTTACACAATTATTATATGCATTTATCAGTTTTATGGTATCTCAGGAAACTCCGGATGAAAAGGACCAACTTTACGTCTTATGTATATATTAAGTGACATTACCGCCAGGTCCATATTGTTCTGTAACAAATCCACAGCATTCATATTTTGGTGAAAATAAAAAGCTAATGCTGTAACCTGTATTCCACCTCTGTAGCAGCAAAGGTGATTATTGAACACAATAATTACATTGAAACCAAACACGTTTTATAAGTGAATGGTAGTTATAGACAAAAGAACAACGTGAATTCACTTTAGAAGCACAATTGTATAATATATTTCTTTTAGAGTTACATTAGTTTAAAAAATGTAATGTTTGTCAATAAACATTCTCACAAACATGCTTATCAAGTACAGTATCTTTGTCTTGTTTAAAATATATTGTTACTCAGGTGGGGGTGGGGGGGATAACTGAGGTTTTTTTTTTTTTTTTTTTTTTTTCCCTCATGTGCAGATTTGCATTAGTCACCCATGCAGAGCAGTGTTGCTGGCCACACTAAAAATAATAATTTGACAATGTTCCTCAGGAATCAATGCACAACAGCGGGTCAGCCCACAACTTGTGTCTGAGCTAAATATTTATGAGTGGTGTGACTGATTCTACAGCTGCACTCAGTCACTTTAAAGTGGATCCTTAAATAATTAGTGTCCTTTACTGGCCTGATGTATGTGATAACGTCTATTAGAACACAGAGGGACAGCACTTTGATTTCCACATGCAGTGACATCAGTCATTGCTTGACATCTGGTCATTCTCCTCACATGACTGAAAGACGTGTTGTCTGTTTACTAATATGAATGATAGAACAATGTGTAAAGAGTGAGATCTGTGTGTGTGTGTTGTCTTTCTCACAAAGAGACCTACTTAATGCATCCAATTGATAATTGTCATTTGCAGTGAAGGGAAACTGTCTATTGAAAATGTGTGATCATGCTTAAAAATACTCTAATTAAGCAAGCAGACATATTTCAGCTCATTGAATTAATAGAATATCTTCCGTTTGTCACTCTTACATCACATGTAAAACATTTGTGTGCGTGCATGTGTGTGTGTGTGCGTGTGCTGTGACCTCCGTATGGAGTATGGAATATAAGAAGCCTACACTCTGACCCAGTTTACTGATACACACTCTAACATCTTGATAAACTGTTGTTCACCAACTGCAAGAACCAGGACGTACACGATGCAAAATCATCATCTTTTTTTTTTTTTTTAGATGCAGACAAAATACTGTGAATAATGCAGAAAAATGTATATTGTTTAAATCCTCATTGTGAAAAGAAAACCTATTCATGAGATTAAATGTCATTGTTCTGTTTATTTATTTATTTATTTAATTACATTGCATTTTGATTTTATTGTTGTGAATGCAGCCTGCATAAAAGTTAACCGGATTCATCCGAATACAGGTGCATATAACTTTATTTTTTGAATGGTATGTTGTTGAAAGTCTGTATTACCACAAAAATAAATAAATAAATAATAATAATAAAAATAATAATAAGCCAATGGTATTTCCAAGTTACAATTATAAAGTATGGTTAATTTAAATAAATAAACACAAAACATGACAAAATACTAAATATAAAAGTCCATACATTCACAGCAAACAAGGTAAACATATATACTACTTTAAACAAACATTTTAATTGTAATGAATCAATTGTACACTTGTCCTGAGAGCACACAAACTATAATTAGAAAAATAAGATGACACTATAATTTTAGTTTGTAGGAAAACTCACGATAATGAAAGAAGTCTCCACTTTATATAAATCAAAGAGACTCATTTATCCTTATACACTCACTGAAGACAATAAAAAGGAATGTCAAACTGTAAACTCTCTGCTCTAAGATCAAATCAGCAAGGGCCAAAGGTCGCAAAGGGCAGAGATGACTGGTGTTTTTGAAGCTCTTAGTAAGTGAACCAAATTGATGTCCTCATGGGTGGTTTATTGTTAAAGTACTTATGCGTAATGTATTCGTGCTGTTTTATCTAAGTCAGATCCTTGGACAGAAATATTTCATCTTTTATTGTGACAATCACTGTAGGATCTGTACTTTTTGTCAGTAGATTTGCATTTACACTTGCGAATTGAAGGGACTGCATTAAAGGCCATGCAGTAAGCATCTGTCTGTAAACCCAGCAGAGCGCTCTACCAACACACGGCATCTGCTTTAGCTCTGCACAGATTTGCAATGTGTTTGTGGTCCCACATGTCACAGAGGATGCCGTTTCCTAGTATATGGAAACTGCTGTTTAAAGTATGTTTTTGCAAAGTTTGCAAAGCAAATGTAAATCACACAACTGAATTCTTCAAACCAATGGCAGAAGTTGCCGGGTTCCTGGTGGTAAGAGTGGTGCTTTTTCTTTTGGTTAAGTTCAATGCTGTGGCTACCTCTGCCTGGCCTTGTTACTCTGTGGTCTTTCTGAGTTACTGAAATCATCTATGAAGTAGGTAGAATGCGTCCTGCACTGCTTAATGACTGTGTTTTAGGGCGTCTATCCCATCAGTTCCTCAGTACAAAAATCGGACAGATCTGTCCAAGTGGAGCGCTGCATTATAATTTAGTTCCTCTTAGGTTTCCTGCTCTAGCACTTAAGACAAAGTGCCCGCGGCCTCTGAGCTCTCCACGTGCAGACGGAGCGTGTTATTTCCATCCTTCCGTCTGCTTTTGCATTATCTGCAGTGCTAAGCAGAAACCAGAGAGCAGATTGACAGACCAAAAGCATATAAGCGACCGCCGCCATCTTCGTCCCATTTGTCAGAACAGATAAAGAAGTGAAGAAGTGAAATGCTGTGTGATCCGTCTCTATTTAAACGCGCAGAACTGGAGTGCACGAGAGCTGACTGAAAATACCTCGACATGTGTAAGTCGAGCGTATTTCTCTGTCACACGCAGCTCACGACATTGCTTCCATGCTTTTTTCTTTGTGCAGAGATTAGGCCGTTGCCAACCTGAATGATTGCTTCAGTCAACACTGTACAAGCTTGTGACACTGCAGAGCGTCCCTCTAACTGATCTGCTAAATGTCAGCAAACTGCTTTTGAGTGTAATCTTAATTTGACTTAGAATTAGTCTTTTTGCACTGAAGATCTAATTATTCAGACAATTCTTTGCCTTGTGAGAACTTTGGGAAAAGATCAGCCATGCCATAGCTGATGAGAGAAAGAGAATGAGAGAGCAAGAGAAGCAGAGAGAGAAAGAGAGATTACGCGATAGTGAGCGTTCCCAGACGTTGCCCAGAGGCACCTTCATCTCCTCTCTGAGCTACACAGACATGGATGGTGAATGACAGAATTCCGTAAAGAACTCAACAGTAAGGCACAATGAACGTGTGCATGAACGGCATACCTGCTGTCTGGGAAATAGTGAGACAGAATGGAATGGGAAACTCTGGATAGACGTTAGATGGGCGTGGGCATGAGTTTTTTACTTTACACTGTAATTTAATTGAATGAATGTTAATTATTAGTACTCTACAGTTTATATGCTAATACTGTACAACTGTACAGTGTATGAAATTCGTAAGGCTCATTTTTCTTACTTCACTTACGTGTCGGCCAGGCAGTTACACACATGCAGACATGCGACATCAGGATTGTTTTGCAGATAAACTGTTTCTTCAGTTACTTCTATTCGAAGCCTTAAGAGAAAGTCCCAGGTGACAATGCAAAATACAGATGTTCACAAGCACGTGGTGCATGTTCTAGGTTTATATTTCGCACTGATTTATGATCTAAATATTCATGTTTGTCTGTGTTTCAGTAATGTTTGTAATGTGGCTGTGGCAAGTTTGTTTATGTTTAAGTTTATGTCAAGTATTTTTACAGCACTTGCTAGCAATAAATAAATGAATAAATAAATATTGGTTTATATGCATGTGGAAAAAAAAAAAAAGTTGTATGGTATTGCGTGTGACCACGAACCAGATGCTACTGCAAATATCCTGCAGGAGTTTGGCAAAATGAATTAATACTCTTTGTTAGCTTTGTTTTAACGTAAATAATCAGATGATCAAACCGGCAGATTATAGATTATAATTTTAATAAATAATTTATGCGTGTTTATTTATTTGCTTGCTTGTTTTGTTTTATGTTATTTTGGTTTTAAACACACAAGCCCTCACGCGCGCTCACACCAGACAGATAAAACAATTACGCATGTTTGAATTCTATAAATCCGCACTGCTTTAAATATTATAGAGAATGATACATTCCTATATAATAAAGCTCATTATGATCTGATGTGGTCGACAGTGTGTGAAACCTTGTAATAGTGCTGAAAGGTTTAGAAAAAAAAAGAAAACATTACGTAGTATAATATAAACACAGTATTTACATTTTCATTCGCTAAAATTCCACAATCTAAAACATCTGAATCGATCTCCTGTTATTACATTCCTAACATGTTTAGCTACATTATTTTCAGATACATTAAATGACTAATGTTTTTATATTTTATTTTATTTTATTTTATTTTATTTTTTATTTATTTATTTTTATTTATTTATTTATTTATTTATTTTTGTAAATGCGCTATATTATTGGCTTACTTACATTTTCGTCTCAAAACATTTATTTACGAATACAAGCACTTAAGCTTGCTTAATTTCTGTATCCTGAATTACAGTTTAAAAATATACATCTGAGTCAAAAATGTAGAGAAATGTACTTGAATGAAACACTATAAAGCTGCGCTATTAATTGCTTTAATTGTTACGTAGTAAAGCGTATTCCAAATTGTACACAGATAATTTACTTGCACTATTGTTACAATATTACATTTTAATCCTTCGCTCTCATTATACGCCAATACTGTAGTGGAATTAATCGTTTTCAGACACCTGTAGTTATCACACATTCAACAACACATACAACAATAATTTCTGTCTTCGAAAACAATTTTATACATTTGAATAACGAATATTCTTATGCATTATATTTCTATTCAGATCATTTTAGAGCGCAATATGTGGGAATAAATGCGATGCGATCTAAAATAAATGTTTAATTTTTGATTGTAAACTTTTTTGACTTTCAAAATGCAAAGTGCACATGCAATTCTAAGTGAAATCGTGTGAAAACTCTAATGAAAGAAAATAAATAAAAAAGAAAAGAAAAAAAAGAGAAAAGAAAATCCCTGATGAAACACCTAAACGCGCATTTCCCCTAAAATCGTTCATTTGCTTGCTATCTACAGTTTAAATGTTGACTCTTTCTTAACAAACAGAAAGCGTAACCGATGACGTGAGAAAAATAAAGATTAAAGGTAAGATAATAGTTTAAAATAATAATAACTGTTTTCTTTGTTTGCTTTTCTTAAATCCTACTCTCAATGTAGGATTTTCCTTGGGCAATTTCTGACCACAAAATAATGAAATGTGATTAAGAGACACGGCTCCTGCATGGAAATGATTTAAAAGTTTTATTTGTAAACATTAAATATTCCTTTCTCATGAAGTTTGATTCGGATTCGGAACCGAACGAGTTGCGGTATATTTAGTTAAACCATAGAAAAAGGCAGTGATGATCTTCACACACCTACAGGAATAGAAGATGGCAAATAAAATCACATGTAAGACATTAAACAAAGACGACGGTGATGCGTCTTGAAATCATTTCAACTGCACCATGCTTTAACGGCAAACTCAAAATAAATATATAAACGTTTATATTAAACAGCAACAATACATACAACACATACAAACGAGGAATGTCTGACAATTTTACAAACACTATGGTTCCCCTTTTATCGTACAGATGATTCTGGTACTTTATCCACGTGTGCCATATTTAAAAGTTGCCCCAGTACTACGAATCTTTATAAAATCTAACAGACTACATAGTGTCCGGAATATAGAGTGTGTAATAGAGACAAGAGTCCTCTACAACATGCGTCTCCTTTCCACCTGACAGAGATACACAGGCACAAGTTATAAAAGAAAAAAAAAAGTCTCTGTACAAGCTTTATACACATCATATAAATCACATAAATCTATTGAATAGGTATATAGAAATGGTGTATAATACACTCTACTCTGATTCTCCATGGATACAGACGTTTGCAGTTAACAATGATTAGTAGTGGCGAGATATTTTTCAATGTTTAAAATCAGGCATACTGTTGAATAATGTGTCTTTTATTATAATTTCTCATATTATTATTACTTTTTCCCTATTTTACATTTTTCTCTGTATTGAGATACTCAGTAGCGGTATTTCTTGGTGGGATAAAGGGACAAAATCAATTGCCGATGACAAAAGTTATTATTATTATTAATTTTATTTCGAGTCGTGTTTTCCAGGCTTTAGATTGTTGATCCCTTTTTCCGAAAGCGCACGTCGTGTGGCGATGGTTGGTGGATTTAAAAATAATAATAATAATAATAATAATAATAATAATAAATAAATAAATAAATTAAAAAATCAGACTTTCAGTTTTCAAGAGAGTCAGTGGAAGTTCTCTGAGGTTGTTTGAAATAGTTTTTTTTTTCTTTCCCCTCTCTCGCGGTTTAAAAGGGCAGAGTGTCAAGAAACAGTTTGTCGATTATTGCTGGCGGTGGGACCAGATCTTCTAGTTTTAGGTAGAAGATGCGCTGCAGACCCTGTGTGCACAGTGTGCGCAGTTCAGGCAGTTTGCCCAACAGTTTGGACAAATAGTTTGGACGATTCAAGCCGCCTCCGTTGAAGGTGACTTGATCTTTCAGACAGTTTACTATCTTGTTTTGAAGGTCTTCCACTCTCTTGGGTTCTTTCAGTCCGTGTCTCTCTGTAAAATAATAGCAATTCTTATATGAGAATATTATATAAAAACAGTCAGTTTTCTAAACGGTATACTAAAATCTAATCTCACCTGTGACCATGGCTAGGGCGGCGATGCATGAGAAAGCAGATATATCTAAATTCATGTTCTGAAGATTAGACGAGAACTCCACTATAGAGTCAATCCACTCGCCAAATCCACGGACGCACTGCAGCCTGTGCAACACCACCCCATTACAGAAGATGAGTTTGCCTTCCATCGGGTTGGACCTGAAATTAATGACAAAGCACCCGTTAATTACCGTGCGCATTAAATGGGGATTTAAGCGGCTCGTAATTATTGCAGATCCAATAAAAACTGAAGCAGCAAAGCAACCTCTCCAGAGGCCTCGGTACCTGTACGCCAAGCGCAGCACGAAAAGCTCCAGGAAGGCTGATTCGAACAGCAAGTCCTGGTCCGGTTTAGGCAGGTCGGTGAACCCGGGAATCTTTTCTGCCCATCCGCGGATGATCTCCATGGATCCGGTGAGAAGGTCGTAGAACTGCTGGATGTGCTGCGTGTCATCTCCGCTCAGTTGGTAGTCCGGGTTGGCTTGGAACTGGAATTTAATTTAAACATGACTTAATGAGCTCCCTTAAAATATATAACCCGTGAAATTGCAAAGCCCATTTGTAGAAGGGGGAGAGTTTTCCCCCTCTTTAATTTAACTTGTGTCTGTATTTCACTGGCTTCTTTCTTGCAAAAGCAATTTAGAGAGTAAAATATGCCACCCTTAAAGTGTTGAAAGTTTATAATGAAACACTGTATGATATTAAATTCCTAATATTGGTTGTGTCAGAATGGCGCAGGAAGCGCATCAAGAGTCACACGCGCATTTTTTACTTTATTCTTTCAAAGCCTAAAATGATGGGTAAAATTGTAAATGAATGCAGTATAACGCACTCTGGTGTAGTCGAGGCTGCTCATAGAGGGGTTGGAGTCCACATGAGCCCTGACCAGAGCGCTGATCAAACTGACGGGCGGAGAGGGGGGCGAAGACTCCTGCGGACTTTTGGGTTTGGAGGGTAAACGTCCTCGCCGACCCTTTAAGTTGGCGGTCCGGACAACTGTCAAAACAACACAAGGCTGTTATTATCAAGTTGCTGTTATGCTCGTTGTAACATGTATATATCATACCGCGATGACTATAATTGCAGTTGCGCACTTCTCTGTTTTCCAAGTGCGATGCATATTTTAATGAATAGCCCTTAAGGCGCATAGACGCGAGGACAAATAGCGATTTACCTTCTTTCACCATTCCGACCACCAGGCATTTCTGAAATCGGCAATACTGACATCTGTTTCTCCGGCGTTTGTCCACAGGACAGTTTTTATTGGCTAAACAGACATATTTGGCGTTCTTCTGTACTGTGCGCTAGATCAAGAAAATGTGGACAAGATTATTTCATTTATACGAGATAAAATTCAGACTTTTCAAAGACAGTCTCAAAGATTCAGTTTGTTTTTAGTGTAAATTAGCTTTGACCAGATATGCGAGTAACAAGTGAGCAAAACAAATATTTAAAGGGAAAAGCCCCCCGCTAATATTACATTTGGTCATACAACTGATTAGATCTTATTTTACTTTTAAGATTAGAGAAAGCGGGTATAAGTGTCAACAAAACACAAATAAACAAGTTAATAATAATTATGATATTATTATTATTATTAATCATAATGAGCATACCTTAAAGAAGCCTTTGCACCCTTCACACGTTCGGACTCCATAGTGCTGACAAGCCGCATTGTCCCCACACACCGCGCACAAACCTTCGGTGGACGGAGATCCTCTGGACGGAGGTGACGGCACCTGACTGTCCATCAGCTGATGGCCGTGACTGAGCTGCAGCGAGTGCGTGAAAGCGATTCCCGCCTGTTTCCTGATGGCACTGGGCACTGCGAAACTCTGGCTATCCAGGGCTCGGTGCGTTCCGGGGCTGTCGTGCCCCATGGACACATGGAGAGGCCCGTCAAAGCGCATCTGACAGCTGGAAACAGGGGTTCCGGGTGGAGACTGCTTGAAGGAGAAGAGGGAAAGCCTGGACACGGGGTTCTTGCGCTGATCTATCATGTGCGAGGTCATATAGTTCTGATGAAAAGTATGCAGAGAGCTCGGGTCCTCCCACATATGATTGGGCTGAACCTGGAAGTTCGCTGTTCCCGGGGCGTGCGGTGAGGACGGTTTGAAATACATAGGCCCGGAGTGGGCCATCATCTCCTCTGACTGCGGGCCCAAATGGCTCTGTTGATGGTATGTGTGCATCTGGACTTCCTCCACTTTGATGGAGGACTGTTCTCCAGAATGGGGCACCTGGTAGAGACAAGGCGGCTTCACGTCATAGCTGGTGTTGTAGTTGTCCATGAAGGTGCTGAAGCTTGGCAGAGAGGTGGTGGCGGCAGTGATCTCGGTATTGGTCAAGTCCATGCTGAACTTTACAAACTCTGGCGTGAGAAAATCGCAGCTGTATTCTCCGCTGGTGTGGTAACTGTAGCTCTGAGATGCAGGACTCGCGCCCTGCGGGGATGAGCCATACTGAGCCTGGACGCAGGGCATGGCTGCAAACAACACAGCAATCAATAAAAAAACCCCAAAAGACAGGCTGAAAATAATAGGCGCATGCCCATCAAAACGTGTTTTTGCACTGTTATAGCTTGCATGCATCTTTGCAAAATCGCTTTTAACAATTCAAAATCTTTTTTTGCTGAAGTACCTTCAGTCGTGGGACTGTTCCTCTGCAGATCGCGGTGAAGGTGATAATATCAGGTGAAATTTAATACCGGGGTTCGAGACAAACGAATCAGCTCTGGGTTCTCCCTCTGATAAAACATACAACTTTCACTTGATTTTCCATCACATTTTATTAGTCCTATTACATAACTACGCAAAATTCTAGAGCTCACTTAAACTTTTAAATTCAAAATACACTTTCTAGCGCCGTATCAGAGCAGGTGCGCGATTGAGCGAAAGATTAAGGTTTTGCTCGCCGCGTTTGTTTATTTGCTTTTACTCTCGAGTTTAATTATTTTAATAAATGCATGTATAAAGAAACACAATTTCACACAGCGTAAGTGTGCGCTGGTATCTAGTCTCATACAAGTACTGAATGTAAGCTCGTTTCACAATTCAGCTCTACAAAAAAAAAAAAAAAAAAAAAAAAAAAGCAAATCAGTTTCTATAAAACCAGCAGAATCAACAAACAACGATCAAAGGCTGTTTAAAACAAACATGACAAGGGACAATTTTTGCACTGCTTATTGAAAATGCATTTTTGCACAAACAGACAAAAAATAATAATAAATAAATAAATAAATAAATAAATAGAACAGCAATGACATACCTTAGTAGACCATCAGTAAAACTATATTGTATCCATAAGCTTGTGATGCAGAATATGTGTGTAAATGTCCAGTACTGCTTGAGGTTCGCAGAGCGCGGCGCTCAACACTGGCATGTAGAGCTCTGTCTGCCAATGTGTCTTTGTTTATGTGAGACCCACGTGTTTGAGTTCAGTACGTCATCTGCGTCATATGTGAGTGGAACCAATCACCTGCGAGATTCTTCTGCCAATCTGAGGGCTGACTGACAGCCGGTGCATGACTGTGATTTCATTGACATCTGCTATAGTTTATATTCCCTATATAGCAATTTACTTTTTTTGTTGTTGTTGTATATATATATATATATATATATATAGTTCAGTATGCAGAGTACTATATATATATATATATATATATATATATATATATATATATATATATATATATATAGTTCAGTATGCAGAGTACACATCGTATGTTAAGAAATTAAAATGATTCAATTCGATTAGGTTGATTTCTAATGAAACACTTCATTTACTTCAATCATTCTATTTAAACTATGTTTTAGATGTTTTGGTTAATCTAAACCTTAACAACAAGTAATATGGAGAGGAATATTATATATATATATATATATACTGATTTCAACAAATATGAGTTTAAGCAGTTTTTGACTAAACCTAACACAGCTAAGCGTTTATTAAACAAGGGCTTTCCTTTTAAGAAACCATATTTCCATATACATACTATTTCCATATACCATTAGCAGAGGGCAGAGGAGGGGATTCTTACAATCATTTCCATTTAAGGGTGGAACAGAAAATACACCAGGCAAAAAATGAAAATAAAAATAAAGAAATCTGATGCAGACAGCTCTGATGTAAACTGTGAAGAGGTCCAAAAACAGAGGTCACTTCTCTTCAAACAGACTTGGCCAGACTGTATCTGAATGGGTGGGTGTTACTGTTAATTGAGACAGGTCTTATTCAACCATCATGTGAACACCCTCTTTCCACAAACTAAATCCTGCATCTCCCAACCACCATAAACAATTTCATGGTCTTATTGGGTAAAACCACAATATGACAGGTACAAAATTAAGGTCTGTGAGGTTTTCTTAAAACAGCAAAACCGCTTCCAAAACCTGTTGTATTCTGGCTGTGTTGTGTTTGCAGCTGAGCTAAACCACTGTGGTGTTCTCTAAATGGGAGTGGTAGTCTCCTCTAGAGGACACTGTTGTTCACCACCCACTGGACAATCATTTTGAATTGTTTTATATGTTGATATAATGCAAAACAAATACAGTGTTGATCAGTGTATTTCAGTCTAATGCAAAACTAATCAGATGTCAGTGAACCACAGACACTTCAGTTTAGCCATTCAAGGCTGACATTGAGGACAGACTATGGTGTACATTATGTCTCATTTAAGCAGTAGCCATGTTCCACATAGCGAATGACAGGCCAGCCATGTGCTCAACACCTGATTGGGTTTATTGCTATATCTAATATATTATATCCACAATATGGTCTGCTTTCATTTACCTTTTTAATGAAGGGAAATTACATACAATTAAGCAATAATTGCCCATTGGCTCATTTAATTACTAACTGCCTTATATATATGCATAGTTTAATCACTGCTCATGGGGAAGAAGAGGCAGCAAATGAAGAGCAATCAAATTGGACTGAAGTTATTTCCCAATTATGACATGTTGAAGAATGTGTGTGTGTGTGTGTGTGTGTGTGTGTGTGTGTGTGTGATGTATAAAGAGTTATATATTAAGCTATCCTGACTGACATCATTAGCAGCCAGTATGATCTTTACTTACTTTTCTTTAACAAGTAAAAATGGCAAAAAAAAAATCACCAAATCAAATTACCAATCCTGATGCTTCCATCTACAATTTTTGACAGGAGCTGTTCAGCACTTTTACGTGAATACTGAGACAGGTAAAGCACCATGGACAGCACCACACAGTTTTTATTCAAATGCATTTATTGCATTTGTCATAGTAGGCAGTCTTTAGTCAGTGTATAAAATCTATGCAACATATATTGATGCATATGAAGAGTTTGCAGCCAAATTGCTTGAGACAGGAAACATCCCCTGAGGCAGACATGACTTATTTTGACAGATAAAAGCAGAATTTAATCCTAAACATTGTATTGAATTTTCATAGCTGCTGTATTCTGCAGTATAATCTTCTCTGTCTTTCTTAAGATTGCAGTATAACCTACCAGACTACCAGCACCAGATGTCTATCAGCATCTCAGTATAAGACTATGTTGTGTAGTAGGTTGGCCTGAAAATTGTGGTATAGTGCATTAAGAGGCATTATTCAAACACGCTGTCTCAAATAATTCATGTTTGCGAGTGAGAGAGCTTTGTCCTATCATCGCATGTTCCTGCAGACACTTATGTGCAAAGTAATGATGTAAGCCGTCTCTAATTGGAAATGTTTATTGACAGAGGCTGTAGACTTTTTAACAGACATTTGAAATTGAGTGACCACTGTGACATACTAACCTGATATTATCAGGCAGAGTAGACTCATTGTCCAACCTAGACATTGTATCCTAGACAAGCTTCCTCTTACAGAGCCTATTTAGATAAGGATCATATGCGTCCAGCTCACTGCCTATGAGATAAGCAGAATTAAGTGTCATTGGCCAACAGATGACTTTATGATTTTGAAACATCACTTCATGCTTGATGTAATTGAGCTTGATTTAAAGATGATGAAATCTCTCCCATTTTCATACAGGTTCAGTAAGGTCAGATGTTGTTGATTGCATGATCTAATTCCCCAGTAGATTCATCAAAAAAAAAAAAAAAAAAAAATCCATATTTCTTAAAAGCACCCCTTTTGCTCAAGGCACTGGTCTATGTCTTTTTTCCAATTTAAGATTCCTTCTTTTCAGGACTAAATGTCTACTTAATATGCTTTAATGTGAGTTCCATTGAACAAGGGAGTGCTCCATCATTTTAATGCACTTTTATATAACACACATTTAACTATTTAACGCTAATGAAACAGCTTGTATTGCAGCTGGATGACTCCTCTGTGCTGTGATGAAGGTCCCTTCTCTTCTACCTCAGTGAAACTGTAAAACGAGACCCATCATTGTGGCGAGCATGAAGATCAGTCAGTGTTGAATATTCATGAATCAGTGTCATGACATGCCTTGTAATTGGCAGTAACATTAGTAATGAGTCTGCCAGCATCTTGTGAGTTCTTGCATATTCATGCCATGGGGCAATATATCCTAGTTGAGAATTTTTTTTTTTTTTTTTTTTTTGGCTTTTCTTCTCTCCTTCTTGTGTGAAAATGAATTATCAAGCTGCAGGTGGGCTCTTATGCCACAATCAATTGTTAAATTGTGCTTCAGAAAAAAAAAATCACTGTCAGTCTGAAGGAAGATGAATAGTGCTGCTAGTTAGTCTAATTAATTACCCTCCAGCTTCTGCAAAGTCATTTTAGCAAATATGTGTTCATATGTTCTGCTAATTATAACAGTTTAGTTTCCCTTTATCACTGTATCATTCATCATAAATCACTCTTGACTGTAATGATAACCAATATGTTTTTTCACTGTTTTTTTAATTATTATTATTATTTTATTTTTAATCCAGCCAGTTATTGTGTTCATTTTATTAGCCTAATAACTTATGATTTCTACAAATAAATATAGAGTTATACAATTAACATGAATTTTACAGCGAATTTTAAATGACTTGAATAAGAAATATTTGAATTTATGAAGTATATTTTGTTTGCACACTGTATTTTGGCTATATCTAAGCAAAATTTTCTTTTGAAAATCTAGAGAAGTTGTAAAATTATGCTTTTTTGTTTAGTTTTTTTTTTTTGTTTGTTTGTTTGTTTGTTTGTTTGTTTTTTTGTGGGGGAGGGAGGGAGGGACATTCAATAAGCTCTGAAAGTTGAGATGATATGAGATATTAAACAGATTTTTTTTTCCTATATGAGGTCGCACAGGATGTTAAAGGTGACAATTCCAATCAGATTCATTTTGCTTTATTTGCATTTCCTGAATCTCAGTTAAAAGTTATAGCCTAAATAAAACAGCAGTGCAATTAAGCAATATATAACACTTATATTATTTTGTTTATTATTATTATTATTATTATTATTATTATTATTATTATTATTATTTTATTTATTTATTTTTATTTATTTTATTTTTTTATCTGATGTATGTGTTCTAATTAATATATGTGAAGCTCCTCGCTTCAAATATGTGTAGATTATATATTTAAAAGTTTACACCTTTAATGCTCTGTTAAAGAGACAATTCAAGTAAATTCAATTCAAGGATTGCGGAGAACAGTAAAATCGCATTATTTTGGTAAGCAATGTCATATGCATGTGGCATGCATATTCGTGATTAATCATGCTGGACACTCGTTAGGAGTGGGGGAAGTAAATAAATTAGCATGTGATTGATCATTCTTTATTTCTTTCTGCTGTCACTTTTTTTTCTCTATCCTTCTGCAGAAAATGCATGATTTGTGTTTTGTTGAATCCATCATATAGAATACGAAGACTTGCATAGTAATGAAACACATTTATAAATGAATAGTGTCCCCTGAAGTCATGTGACAGTGAAATGAATGGCTAGTTGGTGTGTACGTGTTTGTGAGAATGGCCACCGTCCCATGAGGGGCAGCATGCAGTGGAATACACATAGAGGAATCTGTGGCCAGCCTACTAGATAAAGATACACATAGATGTCACATAGACTTTGCTTGGTGTTTTTGGTGATTTTGCTTTTTGTTGTTGTTGTTGTTGTTTTTTGATTTAGGAAATTATGTTAACTACTCATAAGAGTTTTTGGAGAGTTTTTGAGGACAGTAATAACCCTACGAAGTAGGCCTATGCATGAGTGGTGGCCCACTGTGATTTTTGTGAAATATTTTCTGTATTGATAATGGCACCACACTGGAAAATTATTACAGCTTGGATACAATAAGATAGTCGTCTGTAACTGTAAAATAATAATAATAATAATAATAAAAATACATTTAAAAAAATAAAAAAAATTAAAAGGTTTTATAGGTTGACTCACTGGTGGAACCCTTTAGAAAAAGTATTTACAGTAATGCCATCCTCAGTTGTGCTCAAAAACATAATTTTCATACATTATTGTACAAATAGAATTCAAGAAGCCAACACAATGAAAGCGCTAAGCTCTTTCTCTCTCTTTCGCCGCGTGGTTTTCCTTATAGTCTTCCCCATTTGAGAAATTTGGATCAATCCTATTTGCTTCTTCTTAGCACTGAAAGTAGGATTTCAAGCGGCACTCTGTTTTGTACGCGTCCCACTTGCAGCTGTAGATGGATGTTTTCTGAGCGGTTGTTGCGTAACGCTGCAGCTCATTGTGTGTTAACTGCTTGCAAGGCTGCTCGCGCAGGCTCAGCCGCTAAGTGGCTTCAGCCTCCTCCTCAGGAGGCCTCCCCATCGGA
The DNA here is from genome assembly GCF_022985175.1 of Labeo rohita. Taxonomy (NCBI): domain Eukaryota; kingdom Metazoa; phylum Chordata; class Actinopteri; order Cypriniformes; family Cyprinidae; genus Labeo; species Labeo rohita. Next base: position 1,184,978 of record NC_066877.1, on the reverse strand, counting down.
AGTGCTGGACTTAGAGGGATTTTCGACTTCCAGAAAACGACAACGTGGCAGGGTAAAGCCTGATCTCTGTGTTTGAAGTATGGCTCACTGGCTGTCCCAAATGAGACTTTATGTGATCGTCTCTTCTGTTACTCCATAAATCAATTATCTATGCCCGAGTTCAAGGTTTCCTTAATATGTTTTTATTTGTTCTTTTTATATTCATTTCCATTGTCTAACATTGAAAAAAACTGCGCGCGCGAGAGAGAGAGAGAGAGAAAGGAGGGTTTTGAAACTGCGCTCATCCCTTTCCTAATCCACATTTTTTTCTTTTGGAATTCTTGGATTTGGAGCTTCTAATCTTCTGGGAAAGCCAGAGGCTTGTTCGCTTGAGTGTGGCGTTTACAACAGTCTCTCGCTCACCTCCATCTAAAAAAAAAAAACACGTTCGCTTCCTTGGTTTGCTTCCTTGCAGTCTTTCAAACGCTTTACACGTCTGAATTGTGAAAACTAGTTACACTTCATGCAAAATAAAGCTGGAGTCTGAAACCTCCAGATAAACTTTATTATTTCAACATTTAGAGATTTTTAACAGTCACATGTGCGCTCATACATATTAACGCATCCCGTTTCCCATGGAGATATGAATGCCCTCTCATATAGCCTACCCCGGTCCCCAGTTCGCCTTTAAAGCACATTACAGCGAGAGGAGAGATGCATATGAAAATGATATGTAATATATTCTAAACATTTTGTGGTGGTGAGAATAAGTAGCCAGATATCAAGCTGACGTTGATCCGGAGCTGGTTTCCCTCACTCTCCACGGCCCTGGCAGAGCGGAGCGATTTCTCACCCGGGACTGGCAGCGCAAACACTAAGCTTATTCACGGCGGGGTCCGATATCTACAGAAAGCCATGAAGAAATTAGATTAGGAACAGGTAAATGCTTCATTTTTTACCTCTCCGTTGACACTCATCTGGTGAATTCCTGGTCCTTCTGGTCATATTGCTTTATTTTCCCTCACGTATCATTTTTCATTCAAAAGAGGTCTAGACGTGCTCGTGTTGAATCAGTCGTGGGATTTTTTTAACCTCCCCTTTTATTTTCTCTCTCTCTTTCTCTTAAAGTTATTTCAAAGGATTCAGAGTATACTTTATTGGCAAAGGAGAGAGAGAGAGAGAGAGAGAGAGAGAGAGAGAGAGAGACCCTGTCATTATCAAGATGGGATTAATATAGAATAATTATATCAAAGTAATAGGGGGCGATTTCAAGCATTCAGGGCCTTCTTTTGTCTTCACATTGTTAGGAAGTCAGCTGGGTTCAAACCAAAATGTCATCATTTTCTGTTACATTTGAAACGACCTGAGGAATCTCATTATTTTAGGGCTGTGTTTTATTTTCCTATCTGTTTGAACATACTGGGGTCTTGGAGGTGAATCAGAGAGGGGTCCAATTAGTGTGACTGCAGACAGTGAGACTGCACACTCAGCAGATAGTGGGGGAAAGAAATACAGGAGATGAGCACCAAGCACATTAGGCAAATATAGCCAGATATATTCATATGTTTGGCAAATTTCTCACTGAAATAACACTCCTGCAGTGGAGCAGATTTACGATGCATTCTCTTGTGGCTCAAACTATGCAGATCACAGGACAGACTGTGCTCTAAATATGAAAAAGATCACCTGAGGTGTGGCAGCACAGAAAAACCTTTTTGCTACCTTTTTTTTGGCATAAAAACACTTCAGGTTCAGGAAAAAAAAAAAAAAAAAAGACTGCACAAGTTCAAATCATTCACCTTCACATTCTTCTTCTTCTTCTTCTTCTTCTTCTTCTTCTTCTTCTTCTTCTTCTTCTTCTACTTCTTCTTCTTCTTCACAAAAGCCCGGGACATTATAGATTTGTAAAATAGCATGAACACATAATGGAAGGTTGTTGTGTTGTGTGTGTCATGTATCATATTTAGTCATGTCACCTCAGTGAGCAAACTTGCTACACGCTCCAGTACAGTAAGTGGCAGCATGCACCTTTAACATTACTAAAAGAAGTAAGCAGTGCGGGAGTAAAACTGCAGAATGTTCTCAAAAAAGAATGCTGGGTCAAATTTGTTGTTATTACTGTGACTTTCATGAGATTTGTGCTAAGCCCTGAATGGTAGCTCTGTCCCTGAAGACACAAGTGGCACAAATTACACAGACATTGTTTTACTCACAGAAACCTGGTTCCTTTGACTGGAAGACAAGTATCCAGTATTCTGTAAATGTTCTGGGAAAAAAAAAAAAAAAAGACAGAATGACAGAAATAGTTGGTAACACTTTAGCATAGGGAACAGTTCTCACTATGAACTAGTTACTTATTAGCATGCCTATTATTAACATATTGACTGTTTATTAGTACTTATAAAGCACCTATTTTGCATGACCATATTCTACATCCTTAATCCTTTTTAAATACCTTAAAAACTACCTTACTAACTATTAATAAGCAGCAAATTAGGAGTTTGTTGAGGCAAAAGCCGTAGTTAACGGTTTGTTAATAGTGAGAATTGGACCTAAATTGGACTTAAAATAAAGTGTGACCAAATAGTTTTAACTGTTTATCCCTCTAGTTCATCCCTGTGTAAAATAATGAATTTTCTCCAAAATGAGCGTACTGATTATTATGAATGTTTCAATATGGAAAAAGAGTCATGTTTTGGAGGATAAACCTTGCAGGAGTTTCCTTGTGAAAATGTGTCAGTGATCTGTCAATCCACCATGCATATCACATTGTCACTTTTTCCCCCCTTCTTTCATTTTTGAGAGTCTAGGTTTGATTTGTGCCATCTTGCATCATGAGTTTTAATTGCATGTGACATTTCCATCCTCTCTTTTGGTATTTAAAGCAGAGTTCAGGTGTGCTTCATTACTGAGATGAGACAGAACTTCCCATCTGCACTCACACCCTCTACACTGGTGAACCCAATACACTTTGTAGCCTAAGGTACCTATCTGTCACTCATGTAGAGCTTTTGCTCTGATAAATCTCTCAAACCTCTCAGATATAGGTGACCATCTTCTAAGATGAGACGTAACCTTTGACCCACTGACACTGATCTGCCTCTTGTCTCAAAGCAACTGCTTCAATTACAGCTAAAAATATGTTATGGCTTTAATTTATGGAGTTCTTTCAGTCCTATACAGTCATTTTCAGTTTAAAACAGAATTAAGAAGATCCCAGAATCACTTTTCTGCACATTCACCATGCTGGGTTGAGGCATCGTTTAGACTCATTGTTTAGTGCTGGATAACGTCTTAACAACAAAAAGCAACTTACAGGGACAGTTCACCCCAAAAAAAAAAAAAAAAAAAAAAAAAAAAAAAAAAATATATATATATATATATATATATCAGAACTTTCTGTTACTGTTTTCCCTTATATGGTCATGTTTCTGTTCTTGTTTAGTGTGATTATATCCCATTTGGTTCAGCTGTGTTTCCTTGTTATCCCATGTACTTAAGCTCCTGTCTGTGCATTCCTCTTTGTCAGGTCTACTTGTTGTGTTTCTGTGTCTTCTAAAGCCTCTGTTGTGGATTATCCCCTGTGTTTCATCAATAAAGGCCGTTTAACATTTCTCTGCGTCTCCTGCTCGCTGCCTCGCCTATGAATTGTGACAGAAGACCTGACCAAATACAGATACCACTGTATTCGGTCAGGAAATCACTTGGGGGCCACACCAGATACCGAGAAATTGCTTGAGGGCCACACCAGACTATTCCTGGTCCTCACAAACCTCACTACCTACCCAGACGACACGCTCTGTTTGTTCTATGGCGCCAGTTTAACACCCACGTACAAAGTGCTGTCGTTCGAGGACGGCCCTTGAGCCTTCGGGGAGTAGAGGAGGAGGATATTGCCAGTGCCACTCCAGACCCAGCGCCCAGCCTACCATCTCCCTGCTGCATGGAGCACATGCCCGAGCCCACTGCTGACAGACAGCCAGAGCCCACCACGACTGATGAGCCATCGCCGCACGGAGCGACAAAGCCATGGTTCGCTGCAGAGCTGGAGCTGCTAGTGATGTCAGTCCAGGTATGTGAGCTGGCAACAATGCCCGCCACAAGGTAGAAAGCTGTGTCCAGTGATATCATGGAGGGGAGCTCCACCCACTGCAACATGGCTGAGGGTGAACTGGTTGAAAATCTGGGACTGTCTGAGACTGAGGGGGTATTAGACTGGGACATTTATGCCGACCTTCCTCCTCTCCTCCCACCTTCATCGGACTGACTGAAACTGCCATGCCCGAGCTCAGCCTAGAGGACCTAGAGGAGGCTCACAAATGCCCACCGTCTCCCTTGCTCCTGCCTCCTCCTCCGCTGTTGTCTGGCAGCCCCTCCCCTCACTCTCAGTCCTCTATCTGTGCGGTGGGTTCACCGCTGGTCTGCCAGTCTCCATGGACGTTAAGGCTGGAGGATCCCTTGTCTCTGCCTCAGCCTATCGACCTAGCGGCTCCACCTTTGCTTCTAGCTCCCGCTGTGGCCTGGCAGTTCACTGGCTCCACCCGGCTCCCTCGTCCCTCCGGCTCCGCCTTGGGCTGTCATTGTCCATCCTGTTCCTCGGGACTCCACTCCTACGGCCTCGCCTCATCACTCCAGCTCCATCAGGTTCCTCCATCCCTCCGGCTCCACCTTGATTCTCTGTTGCACCGGCTCCACCTCGGCCCTCCAGATCCTCCTCGTCACCCTGGCTCGTCGGCTCTCTGTCTCTGCCTCGGGCTGCCACCTGCTCCGCTGCTGTTGGTCACCCCTCTGGAGACATCAGCCCTTCCTTCTCCATGGCCCCTCTCTCTGTCCGCTCCACCATGAATCGTCATCATGGCTATGGCCTGGGTTCCACCTGGCTCCTCCTGCTCCAAGTCCTTCCTGTCTCCGTCTGGTCCACCCTGGTCTCTCCTGTTGTCTCCCTGGCTCCTCCAGTTTCCTCCTTGGCGCCTACCTCCATTGTTGGGTCGATATGTCAGGAACATGGACCTCTTTTCTCTGGTTTTGCCCCTGTTTCTGTTCCTGATTTCCCTTATATGGTCATGTTCCTGTTCTCAATTAGTGTGATTATGTCCCAATTGGTTCAGCTGTGTCCCCTTGTTATCCCATGTACTTAAGTTCCTGTCTGTGCATTCCTCTTTTTTTAGGTCTACTTGTTGTGTCCGTGTGTCTTCTAAAGCCTCTGTTGTGGATTATCCAGTTTCGTCAGTAAAGACTGTTTAACGTTTCTACCCCATCATTTCTTGAAGCAGGAATGAGCTACAGTAATTATATTCATACTGCACATGCTCTATTAGCCCCTCATACTTTGTAGAAGAAATCAGTCACATGTGATCAGTAACTATTTTTCGTATCTCCTAAAGAACTACTAAGAACTACTATACACATGTTCATAATTAATGTGAATGATGCAAAATGTATAATTAATTCTAAAGTAAAGATCATGGTAACCCAATGACTCAGGTAATACCAAATACTTCAGAAGAAATTACTATTTTTTTGGATCCGTATTCTAAAGTGAAGATCATGATAACTCTCTAGTAATGACTAAAGTCATTAAAAACTATTGAGGTTTTTGTAAGGTTCTGGATAGTTATACTTCCAATGGCTTTGGTAACACTTGAGTCATTCACTTTACACTGAAAAAATATTTTGTTGGTTCAACAAAAAATTGTATTTCATGTGGTAACATCTACAATAACTGGTTTTGTTGAAATGAAATAATTTATTTAAAATTACTGATTATAACTGAATTATATAACCTGATTATAACTGAATTCAACCAACCTGAAAAAAAAAAAAAAAGTTTTATTGTCAAGTCAAGTCAAGTCACCTTTATTTATATACCGCCTTTAACAATACAGAATTGTGACAAGGCGGCTGTACAGTATTAAATAGGAAACAGTACATCAAGGCAAACCAAAGGCAACATTAAACACTCACATTATAGGTAAAGGTAGTTAATCAAAAACAATAAAATAAAATGCAATATTGTGTTAAGAGAAAGTGTCCCCAACTAAGCAAGCCAGAGGCGACAGCGGCAAGGAACCAAAACTCCATCGGTGACAAATGGAGAAAAAAACCTTGGGAGAAACCAGGCTCAGTCGGGGGGGCCAGTTCTCCTCTGGCCAAAGTTCCCGTGGTCTTGTGCCGACAGCCGTCTAGGTGATGTGGTCTTTAATGTGGATCCGTCTCTGGGGCTCATCTAGTTGATGTGGACTCCGCTGACATTCAGGGCTGTAGAGGTCGTCTCTAGGTGCTGATCCACCGTCTGGGCTGGGTTCGGACTGGATCCGGGGGACTGCAGTGACCATCTGATCTGGATACGGACTGGATCTGGTGGTTAATGTGACCTCGGAATAAGAGAGAAACAGACTAATATTAGCGTAGATGCCATTCTTCTGACGATGCACCGAGTACATCGGGTGTTATGGGAAGTGTTCCCGGTTCCGGTTGACCTAATTAGTGCAGCCTAACAATCCTTTAACGGATTTGAATTATAAGAATGTGGATTTGTTATGTGTAAGCAAGGTTAAAGAGATGGGTCTTTAATCTAGATTTAAACTGACAGAGTGTGTCTGCGTCCCGAACATTGTAGGGTAGATTGTTCCAGAGTTTGGGTGCTAAATAAGAAAAAGATCTGCCGCCCGCGGTTGATTTTGATATTCTCGGTATTATCAAATTGCCAGAGTTTTGAGAACGCAGCATTGCTATTGAAGCATAACAGTCAGTAGATGTAACCTGATTTCTCCATCAGGTAAAATTGTCACCATTGTTGAGATTCATGTGCTGATTCTTGATCTTTGTGTGAGTCAAAAAGACACAGCTCAAAACACTTCCTATATAATAAAAGAGAAAAATCACAATATCTGATCTGATCAGAGTTTCTCTCACAACTGTTGCAATAATAAATGTGCCTTAGAAATACATAGTTACAGCAATCAGAGAAAAACTGATGTTAAGTTTTCAAGAATCAAGAGCCCAGTTAAATCAAACACTGATCTCCACAATGGTGATTTCAAACTTGATTATCTTCAATAAAACATCAATATCTAAACCTCAATTCTCAATAAGAAGTTTAGTATGAAAGAAATAAATGCAGACTGGATTGTATTAAGTCTGAGAGAGAGATATGTTGGTGATTTTTTTAAACTTTTTTTTTGTTTGTTTTTTTACAGTGGTGTTGAAGAGTAGCGCTGTCCATTGTGATTTTCACTTTGCTGCAACGTAAAATATATAATCATTTCAAACCATAATTTCTCATTGAACCAACATTCACTAATTAGCATGAAGCAGGTGTGCATGTTTTGAATGTGTTTGTTCTGAGCATTATTGGAAATTGTAAGTTGGGTCAATGTAATGGATTTAAGTTGAAATAACATTCTCTCATTTCATGTTACATAATCTTGATTGAACTAGGTTATAACAACAAAATTAGATTTATAGGTAGTATCAGATAGAAATACCTCCTTAAAGCAACAACTGCACAGGTTCACTTTTTACAGTGTAGAATACGAATCCAAATGATTAGTATTTCCTTCTGAGGTATTTGGTAATACCCCAGTCATTACTAGTGGGTTACCATGATCTTCACTTTAGAATTAAGTATACATTTTGCATTATTTACATTAATTATGATCATGTATATAGTAGTTCTTAGTAGTTCTCTGGGAGATATGAAAAAATAGTAGTTATTGATTAGCTAATAGTGAACTACCAACTGAGTGCTATGACTTACTGATTTGTTAATCAGAGTTTCTTGTTAGTTAATAGTAGTTACTAGAATGTTAATAGTGCATTAGTCATTTGTTCCTGTGTAGTTGTTCATTAATGATGGAACTGTATTCTAAAGTGTTACCAACTACATAGTTTCCTATAAATATATAAACCCATACAAGGACATTTGTGCTTTCATAACTTGAATTATAGGAGCATTCTAACTGCACTCTAATAGACTTTATCACACAGTGAATGCTTTTGGACTCTCAAGGCAGGCAAAGTGACATACACGATAATGTCAGCTCAAATATCATTAAAACAACCATTATCATAGATGATAAATATTGCACACCCCTAGTTGGTAACCAAACATTTGATGGTAGCCACTGACTTCCACAGAGAAAAATAAATAAATAAATAAATAAATAAATAAATAAATAAATAAATAAATAAATAAATAAATAAATAAATACAGTATAGAAGTCAGTTGTCACTGTCAACTGTTTGGTTACCCACGTTCTTTAAAATGTCTTATTTTGTGCTCAGCAGAAGAAGAAAATTCATATCTACATGAGTAGAGGTTGAGTAAATAATGACAAAATGCAAAATGTTCATTTTAGAGCAACTGTCCCTTAAATATGTACTGTATGTCACCACCCTGAGAGCGACATCACAGATGATGTAGTCAACTACATCTGCTACATAAATGTGAACTTACATTCCAGTGTAAATTAACATTATTTTTACACATCAATTAACTACAGAAATCAAATACATTCCATAAGTATAAGAATATGCCTTTTTGTATCAAGTATTGTATTCAGATAAAAATACATTTTAGTTGCTAGAAATGACATTTTAGCAATTGTTAAAAAGACAGTTAATATAAAGCAGGTTCAAATGATTTATTCAGAGTTACAGTGTGTCAGGTTGGATAGTTGGATCATGTTTTAAAGTTTTAGAGGGACTTTATTGTCACAATGTAACAACCAGCACAGTCTAATGGCTACAGTAGTGTAAACAAATTAGAAACAACAGTCTGCCAAAAAAGGCAAAAATAGCCAGCAGGCTGTTCGCTCCAACTGGTCCCTGAATCTCAGGAGTCTCTCGGGGCCATAAATGCTCCGTGTTGGCATCAGAAAAACAAAGCATATGTTCATTGTTAGTCTGGGTGTTCATAGCATGTCCTGTTTGCTCAGGCTCTTTACCATTGCCCCAAACTACCAACTTCATTTCTCCGGGCAAGCTGTCAGCCTGCATTTGGAGCATGAGGATATGTGTATTCACAGGGCCGGGCACAGAAGAGAGCAACGATCTGTCAACCTCACTCATTCAGCACAGAGGAGACATACCTGCTCATTCTATGTACGTTTTTATGTTCAATGATTTTATTTCTATTTGTCTTTACACCTGCTTTTCCCATGATTAAATCTTTATGTAACGATTAACAGGGGAAATGTCTTAATACTTGGTTGGGCTTTGAAGAAAATACCATAAAGATCTTGCTAAATGCATAAATGCGTGCACATTAAGGTTTTTTAGGCAGATTTTTTTTTTTTTTTCTGTATCTATGATAATTATGTGAAGGATGATGATTGCAGTGACATTTCAGAGGTTGACCCTCTTCTTCACTCTGAATGCTGGAATTTATTTCTCTGAGGACATTTAGCAGACCAACACACTACTGTGTTTTCATTATGCAGTGAAGTACAAGACATTGGTGCGTTCAGAAAATCTGTATATTCGAGAGGGCTAAAACAGTGCATCAGTGGTTTTATAGTATGGCCAAACAAAAGGAATTGTATTAAAATTGTAAAAAACATTATATATATTTATTCAGAATTAATTAGCTTTAAATGAATATTTTGTGATCATCTCTGGCTATCAGCTGATATTTATTGTCTTTTTTTTGTTTGTTTTTTTTGTCTCCCCTTTTGTCTGAAGTGCGCAAGTCTACCTGAGATACAGTGATGATAGCAGTCAGCTCAGCCAACCATCTCACTTTGTGACTGGCACATATGAAATTCATCGTCACTAACATTTCTGTCATGTCACTGTGGAGTCCCGCCCCGATCTCACTTGCACTCCACTGAGTTTGCTTACCTTCAGGAGGTGCAAATTATAGCAAAGAAGGGGGAAAGAGAGAGCACATTGGGGGATGGAGGTTTCAGGTGTGGGTTCAGTACGTCTCAAGGAGTTTTAAGAGTCATTTGTCTTCCTTCAGTCAACACGACTATGTACACATCATTAATGTTGTTCTCAATACAGTCTCTAACAACAACATGACTGACTGTCATATTGTTTAATATTAATGATGAGCAGAGAGAGAGACATTTCACGGAAGGCAGGCTTGCATATTCCTTTACATTATTGTGAATTATTGCACCCGTTTTGCCTAGGGCTGAAACTCATCCACCGCAAGGCTCTTGTAGACGACACTCCAAATTATGTTTATGCACAGGATCAGTGAAGTGCTTATCCAGCAGAGAGGACAGAGGTATTCCACACCTTAATACATCATGGCAGCACACATGCCTCTGCGTGTAATTTGTTTCAAAATTTGGCCTTTATATTTGTTGTGTTTTCTTGTTCTCTTGTCCCGTATTTCTGCCTCGTTCAGAAAATGACTTCAAGGGTATGGTAGCATTAACCGGGGCCTACCAGTTACTTACCCTCCGGTCGTTTTAAGCGTCTGGAGAAAAGCAAGGTGGAAAAAAAAAAGAAAGATCAGAGGTTCCTTTGGCCATTTCATTCCCAGAGTGTAGAAACATCCTGAACCAACAACGAGGACTTATGCTTCCTTGGCAATTACAAATAGAGAGAGGGCTGTTTCAGACACCAACATTAAAAGAGATTAATCATTTCAGTGTTCACTCCTTTCTTTAAGCAAAGGATTATGCTGCAATAAATCTTAAGAGATGTACATAAGAATCAGTCCGTAATGAAACTGTGCTTTGTTCATTTGTCACCTTTTAAACCCTTTCATTTAAATTACAAAACTTGCGACCTTGTGCTGGCAAGTATAGATCTTTGGTATTTTCAGACCCAAAAGGGATTAATCCATAAATCTTGATGTGAGATTCCTCTCTTCATTAATAGTAATCCTTGCCAATGTCTTCACACACACACACAGTGCCTGTCAAAGAAGGTTTCTTGACATAGATGAATGGAGGGAAGGGGATGCCAGTGACACAGCAAATAATTATTTCCAATGATCAGCACAGTCTCTGGCCTGTTTGTGCACCACCTCTGCCTTTATCTTGAACTGTCTCTGAATTAATCTCTCAGCTACCCACAGCCTGAAACAAGAGCCAGGAACCAGGAAAGAGAAAACGGGGTCACCTTTGCTCCTTTCCAAGACCTTAAACACCCACTGCTAAAGTTTTCTCATCCGACAGTAGTACTATGGGCTGTGTCCAAAAAACAAAAACTGCTCACTCTACAGGCAGTATAATAAAAGGTGAATGTCTGAAAGTTTGAGCATTGTTTATTATTATTATTATTATTATTATTATTACAGCTTACTTAAAGGCAATTATTTATTGTTTGAATGTTGTGATGAATCATTACACAAATGCACTTCCAGTGTTCTTTTGGGCTTGGATATGGCTGGGACTTGAAATACCTCTTTCCTTTTGGTGATGTTTTACATAACATAAAATGTTTATGCATATTCAAGTGTGCATATTAATCTTCCCTATGCATCGTATCTGGATGTATGTGTGTGTCACACATTTTTGTCTGTGGGAACATGGTTGTGTCAGACGTGTGTTGTGCATGTGTCTTCAGGGTCCCTTCCTTCTCATGCTGTGGCTTTAAATGAGCAGGCCCTTTCTCTGCACTCTGCACTAGCATTTGTGCATTTGCCTGTGTATAAGTGATTGAAAGTGACAGGGCCAGATGTGACAGATCGTTTCCGACACACTTCCATAGCACCAGTCAGTGTGCGGAGGGGTGAGTCACTCACTCGCCCAGCTCCCTGCCCCCTGCAGGACAACACAAGAATGCATGAATGAATCTCTGCAGCGCACTCTCTGCTGCCAGGTCCTTGGCTGCCATCACCAATTACACTGAAGAACTGCACCTCATGAACAGTCCCGACCCCTGCTGTGGCCAGGGGAGGGTCTGCAGAGCAGGTAAATGTAATAAGAAAGAAGTGAAAGAAGATTAATATTGCCTGGAATTCTAGCACAGGAATTCTTTCAAAGCATATTGAAGGCAGTTAATTATGACACCTTATTTTAGACAAAAATCAATTCATATGAACATATCTTTTATTAACAATCCTACAATGTCTTGCAGCAAGCTAGTCCACCTAAGATGCCAGGTAGATATCTTGAATTTAATATTTTTATTCTGTATTGAATAGGAAGCAAGTTCAGTTTAATTAAAGGTGTCACACAGTATGCAATGTATTTTTGCCATTTATTACAGCATAAATTTGTTAGCCTGGTTAGTCAAGTCTTTTGTCAATTCATTTTAAAAGAGGAGTGCTATTCTCTTGGCACTCATTTCTGTCTGTTAACAAACCTGCTACATTTGAAGTGCCTCTCAAATCAGTTACCAGCATGAGGAAGTTCTACAATGTTGACAATTTAACTTATTCTCGCCTGTTTCAAAGCTCTTATTTATCTATATCCACCCAGAAGTCTAAGATCAAGATGAAGTGTTTTTTTTTGTTTTTGTTTTTTTTTTTACCTTTTTTTATTTATTTTTTATGGTGATGAGATACATAGCACAATGTCATCACTCAATGGCAAATGCCCGGATCCAGTGGTGCCCGCAGAATAACATAGGTTTCATAGACAATTGAAAAAGACCTGACCTGTTGAAAAGAGGTTGTCGTCATCCTTCCAGGTGTGGTGCTGCTCTTCTCTATAGAAATATGGCACACAGTCTTAGAGTTTATATTTGACTAACTCGGGCCCAAGTCAGGAAGCAGACAGACTGGCTAAACTGACCTTCTGCTAGCTGCCTCATGTCACAGAAGTCAGTTAATTCTCGCACATAGAGTCCAAAAAAAAAAAAAAAAAAAATGTCCAAATCAGTTTAAGAGTAACAATTCAATTAACGTTACACAAATAAAAAACAGATATAATACAGATAAACAAATGATAAAGCTTGGCTTAATGAATATTAGATCCCTTTCGACAAAAGCACTTTTTGTAAATGATGTGATGACATATCATAACCTAGATATGTTCTGTTTGACACCCCCCAAGATTACTGTTGAAAACATGAGCCACAATCAAAAGGTAAAGGGGGGAGGTGTTTCTACAATTTATGGTAATATTTTCAGTATTTTTCAGAGGCCTGGTTTCAAGTATAATTAATTTGAAATAATGGTGCTTCATATTACATTAACTAGATCAATAACTGTTAATGATAAATCCCCTGCAACATTTGTACTGGCTACTGTATACAGGCCACCATACAGACTTTGTAAAAGAATTGACTGGCATTGATATTCTGCTTCTCAGATTATTATCTAGTCTCGTGTATACTCCTTATTATAGCTAAAGCTGCAAACTTAAAGAAAAATTTACAGATAAAGTACTCACCCCCTTGTCAACCACGATGTTCATGTCTTTCTTTCTTCACTTGTAAAGAAATTATGCTTTTTAAGGAAAACATTTATGGATTTTTCACCTTATATTTTCTCCATATATGGTGCCCTGAGTTTGAAATTCCAACATGCAATTTAAATGTGTCTTAAAATGATCCCAAATGCAGTTGTAAAATTCTTCTTGTTTTTAATTACAATTTATATACTTTTTAAGCTCAAACACTCATCTTGTCTTGCTCTACCTGAACTCTTTTCCGGTTCAGTTCTGACTCAACTACAAAAGAAAACAAATACAACCCCAGGCCTTTTTTGGTCACACTTTATTTTAAGGTCCAGTTCTCACTATTAACAAACCGTTAACTACAGCTTTTGCCTCAATAAAACTCGTTATTTGCTGCTTATTAATAGTTAGTAAGGTAGTTGTTAAGTTCAGGTATTGGGTAGTATTAAGGATTTAGAATATGGTCATGCAGAATAGGTGCTTTATAAGTACTATTAAACAGCCAACATGTTAATAATAGGCAACATGTCAATAATAGGCAACTAGTTCATATTGAGAATTGTTCCCTATACAATATATATAAAGTGTTACCCATTTTTTGTCAGTACAGTGGCTAAATTAATGGAAAATAAAGCATCTACAGGAGCAGAGATTTCTCAACAGAGCAGCAGTAATGACTTTATGGATTTCTTTACTTCCAAGATTTATACTATTAGAGATAAAATTCTAACCATGCAGCTGTCAGTTACAGTATCACATCAGACAGTGCATTATAAATCCCTTAACTCCACTCATTCTGTGCATCGAAACCAATGTATGTTGACCCTACTCCATCTAAGCTACTAAAAGAGGTGCTTCCAGAAGTCATAGATCTTCTTCTGAATATTATTCATTAGTCAGTGTCATTAGAGTATGTCCCAAAATCCTTCAAACCTTGCTTACACATAACAAATCCACATTCTTATAATTCAAATCCGTTAAAGGATTGTTAGGCTGCACTAATTAGGTCAACCGGAACCGGGAACACTTCCCATAACACCCGATGTACTCGGTGCATCGTCAGAAGAATGGCATCTACGCTAATATTAGTCTGTTTCTCTCTTATTCCGAGGTCACATTAACCACCAGATCCAGTCCGTATCCAGATCAGATGGTCACTGCAGTCCCCCGGATCCAGTCCGAACCCAGCCCAGATGGTGGATCAGCACCTAGAGACGACCTCTACAGCCCTGAATGTCAGCGGAGTCCACATCAACTAGATGAGCCCCAGAGACGGATCCACATTAAAGACCACATCACCTAGACGGCTGTCGGCACAAGACCACGGGAACTTTGGCCAGAGGAGAACTGGCCCCCCGACTGAGCCTGGTTTCTCCCAAGGTTTTTTTCTCCATTTGTCACCGATGGAGTTTTGGTTCCTTGCCGCTGTCGCCTCTGGCTTGCTTAGTTGGGGACACTTTCTCTTAACACAATATTGCATTTTATTTTATTGTTTTTGATTAACTACCTTTACCTATAATGTGAGTGTTTAATGTTGCCTTTGGCATTGTTGATGTACTGTTTCCTATTTAATACTGTACAGCCGCCTTGTCACAATTCTGTATTGTTAAAGGCGGTATATAAATAAAGGTGACTTGACTTAACTTGACTATTATTAAGCCTCTTGTTAAAAAACCACAACATGATCGTAGAGATTTAGTTAATTACAGACTGATCTCAAATCTTCCTTTTCTGTCAAAAATACTGGAAAAGACAATATCCTTTCTTAGAGAGAAAGGGTATCCGTGAGGATTTCCAGTCAGAATTTAGACAGTATCATAGGACTGAGACTGCTCTCATCAGAGTAACAAATAACCTGCTTTTGTCATTCAATTGTGGTTTTATCTCTCTGTTGCTACTGGATCTTGCCGTTGTGTTTGACACTTTTGACCACAACATTCTTTTGACATTAGTGAAATTGCATTGACATGGTTCAAATCATACTTCTATGACTGTCATCAGTTTGTAACAGTGAATAAAGAGGTATCATATCGATCACAAGTACAGTATGGTGTACCACAAAGATCAGTACTAGGACCACTGATTTTCATGCTTTACATGTTACCCTTGGGAGATATAATCAGAAAACATGGTGTTAGCTTCCACTGTTATGCTGGTGATACTCAGCTCTATATTTCTTCGCAGACCTACAAAACATACCAATTTGCAAAACTAATGGAATAGTTTATATTAAAAAAAAAAAAAAAAAAAAAAAAAAAAAAACTGGATGACTAGTCATTTCCCTTGGCTGAATTCTGCTAAATTCTAAATTTAGAAACCTCTGTATGTAATAACCTAGAACACTGTCTAACACTTGATAGCTGCGCTGTCAATTCTTCACATCATCGATTAGGAAACAAGGTGTGCTATTTGATAGCATTTTCTTTTGAAAACCATGGTTCTAGCATTTGTAAAACCACATTTTTTCATCTTAAAAATATATCTAAATTACAACCTACACTCTCAGTGTCAAATGCTGAAACGTTAATTCATGTATTCATTAACTCAAGATTAGATTACTGTAATGCTTTATAGGGTGGTTGCTCTGTGCACTTAAACAAACTCCAGCTGGTCCAATATGCAGCAGCTATAGAACAAGGAAGTATGACTATATTAGCCCATTTCTGTCAACTCTGCACTGGCTCCCTATTGAACACTGTATAAATTTTCAAGATCTTCCTAATTACTTATAAAGCCCTGAATGGTTTGGCTTCTTGGTATTTAAATGAGCTCATATCGCATTATAGTCCTTTACCTCTGCTGCGATCTCAAAACTCTGGTCATTTGATAATATGCATAGAACAGGGGTGGCGAACTCCAGTCCTAGAGAGCCACAGCCTTGCAGAGTTTTGCTTCAACCCTAATCAAACACACCTGAACAAGCTTATCAAGGTCTAAAGTGTTACAAGAAAGCTACAGGCAGGTGAGTTTTTATTAGGGTTGGAGCTGAACTCTGCAGGGCTGCGGCTCTCCAGCACTGGAGTTCACCACCCCTGACATAGAAATTAAAATTAACTGCAGGCGGTAGATCCTTTTCCTTTGTAGCACCTAAACTCTAGAACAGGGATAGGCAATGTCGGTTCTGGAGTGCCAAAGTCCTGCAGAGTTTAGTTTAGAGTTTTTAATTACTATTTGCAAGATTGCACAGACACTATTGAAATAGAGCTGAACTGGATGATGACATCTCTGCATCAACAATAAATTTGTCCTCTTGCATTATTGACAAACTATTTTCCTCTTTGACAGTGTAAAGCTGCTTTTACACAATCTGTATTGTATAAAGTGCTATATAAATAAAGGTGACTTGACTTGACACACACACACACACACACACACATGTTTGTTTTTGTGAATTGTGGGGACTTTCCATAGACTTCTATAGTTTTTATACTGACCAGACGATATTGTCTATCCCCTAACCCAACCCTAACCCTAAACCTACCCCTTACAGAACACATGTTTGCATCGTTACACTTTCAGATAAACATCATTTACTATTTTTAATAATTTTGTAACATTGTGGGGACCGCAGGCCGGTTACCACAATGTCAAAAATTTCAGGTTTTACTATCCTTGTAGGGACATTTGGTCCCCACAATGTAGCAAAAACAAGTACACACACACACACACACAC
Organism: Labeo rohita; assembly: GCF_022985175.1. NCBI lineage: Eukaryota > Metazoa > Chordata > Actinopteri > Cypriniformes > Cyprinidae > Labeo > Labeo rohita. The sequence continues at coordinate 1,168,019 of NC_066877.1, read as the reverse complement.
AGTAAAGTGTAGTTTTAGCAGCCATATATTTTGTTTTGGTTCCATAATTCAAACATTAATTTAAACAGCATTTTAAAAATGCTGCCTCAAACATTTTGGTTGTCATCAGGTTGTCATCAGTGAAAAAAATATCTATACAATTGTGTATTGTAACTAGAATAATTTCTAAATCCCTTTATATTGTACATGCATGCAGCTTTGGTAAATAAAAACTATCCCTTTAATGGCACATCTAGAATCACAGTGTCAATGTTTAGTCAGGTTTATGAAGAACATAATCACACATGTGGCCAGTTTAAAGGAGAGGTGTTGTCCCCATGACACTGTCTCATCGCATCAGTCTCTTTTTGCATTGGCATTGATAGCACTCTGCTAATGAACAGAGACACTATCAAACAGCACATTAGGAAATGTATCCCATTCAGTAGTAGAAAGACTCCCACACACACACCTTCTCACAACGTCTCCCAGGCTGCTCTTTGACACACCAATGTGAGAGGGAAAATTAGGTATGTCTGTTGCCTATTAATTACAATCCTTTCCAGACTCTCCCACCGTTGCCAGAGAGCCAGTCCATTACCGTAGAGCTGTTAGCTGATAAATTAATAATCCAGCTTGTCAGCTGCAGTAGATGAATGGGCTGCAGTGATGGATGCTGTTTTCTTTCATAGGCCAAGAGTTTGATGTCAAAGCCAAATGTGTTATAAATGCAACTGGTCCCTTTACAGATGCACTGAGAAGAATGGATGACGATTGGATTTGTAACATCATCAGCTCAGTACAGAGGTTCACGTTGTCATACCTTGATACTATAGGCATGCTGATTGATCAAGACCTGACTTCACCACAAGGTCTTTATAAAGCTTGTGCACTGCAGTTGATCAAAATGGTTAATGTGGTACAGTTAAGCTACAGTGGGCATGCTCTAAATATGAACTTTTTACCCTGTTACATTTTGCATTGCATTTATTCATGCACCACAGTGGTTTCCGATCTTTTTTTCAGGGGACCCCTATTTTAACATTCAAAATTTTAAAGATCTCAATTATATATATTATATATATATATATATATATATATATATGTGAATAAATTGTACAGTTGCTTTGTTTTAATGTTGTTACTTTTATTTGCCAATTTTATTTTGTACTGTGTCAGTAGTAGCAAAACAACAACAAAAAAAGCTAATAAAATTATTTTTGTTACAGTTAATAAAAATAAATAAAATTGAGTTGTCTCCCCAAATATCAAATATTAAAGGATTATAGCTACCCAATTAAAAGCTTCTCATGTGTCTATGAAAAACAATGAAATGGTAAAAGACTATTAATCAGCATAAAAAATGCACTGCCTAATGATTTAATTAGAAAAAAACCTTCTAAAAGCAACCTATTTATTACTTTTCTTCCTTCGAAATCAAGTTGCTCTGATCTCATGTTGCATTGCTGCTTCAACAGGAAGAAAACTTTGGGAAACGAGTGAATGCAACTAGTGAAAGATAACTGCAGACATGGAGGAAATGAGTGAAAAGACTAAGAATTGCCCCACCTTTAAAACTTTCTTTTCTTTTTCTTCTGTTGTTATGTTGGACATTAGCAACATATTAGTGCACTGCTGCCATTCACTGGTTTATTAATGGCATTGGTTCCTTTGTGGCTACTTAAATATTTTAAGTAAGCGTCACTCAAAGTAATAAGTAAATTGTTTTATTTGCCTTGAAAGTAGTTGTAACTTAGTAAGTAAAGCAATTAAGTAAAGATAATTAATTATATCTAAGTAAGGTAAACTACTGGATTTTACAGTGTACTCTTCCTGTTATAAATACATGGTAGTAAATGTTACATAACACTATCGCTTGTGTGATTGATGATGGTGTTTTAGTGTGAACCTGTTCAATGGAAATGAATAGAGATTGAACTGCTGAGTATCATTGTGTGGTCTCTCTTTTCTCAGCCCAAGCTCACCCAAACAAATGTTAATATAATGTTAATTAAAATGCTGCTCTCTGTAAATCTGCACCCTCCTGCTCTCAATCTCCCAATTTTCCCTCTGTCACTTTCTGCTAAGTTCTGTATGTTTCTAATAAGTTCTACTGTAGGTGTGATGTGGTTATGGTGGGAATGAATGTAAAAAAATCGTTGTAAAAAAATAAATTGGTTGAGAATACATGTATCAAGAGTCATGTTATAGTAGGCTTCTTTAAAGAAGAGCAGGGTATTACTAATGGAATGTGGAATGCTGATACAACAAACATGTGACCTGCTCTTTATGCCAAATGTGACCTAGGGAGTTAATTCACACCGGTTAGTTCAGAGATGACACAAACAGTGGTGTTAGATGACTGCAGTCAGATTCAAACAAGACAAAATAATACACTTTCTCATATGTCAGAGGTGTCTGCAGTTAGTTCACAGGTAGAAGAAGCGCAGCTTTATTCCTTTCAAGACATATCAAAGGGTCATTTGACAAAACTGGGTGTATGAATTTGACAAAATTGTGAATTTGTGTTACATGTGGCTGAATTGCTATGTAGTGCAGGGCTTGATGTTGTGAACAATAACAAAAAACGATTATTTTTGAAAAAAATGCTAAAAGTTACTGTTCTACTAAAACGAATAATTATAATGTTCTCTTTCTTAACCTTATCTTCTGTCTCTTCTTCATATATATATTAAAGATCTAAAGAATTTATGGAAATTAGGATTAAAATGCAATTCTTAAAACACTTGGAATATACTCAAATTTAAATTATTAGAGCAAGGCATAGTCAATCAAGTGCAGTATTTTCTAATGTGGTTAGAGTGAGATTTCCTCACCATTTTACACCAATGGTTCTGTTTCTTAAATGGGTCCTTTTATGCTTTTTCACTTTTTCAACTTTAGTTACTGTTTAATGTTGCTGTTTGAGAATAAAAAAAAAGATCTGCAAGGTTATAAAGCTCAAAGTCTTCTAAAAGGAGATAGTCTCCTTATCAGAAAACACTTTTTAAAAACTACAAAAAACAGCTTATTCAGACTGCAGTGTGCTTCTTCCAGATATTATAAAGTCACAGTGTCACTCATTTAAATTAGTAGAATACACAAAAAAGGGGTTGAGCTGCATTAGAGAAGGTGAAGAAGAGCTACTTAGATACCATGCTGTTGCAAATGCGAAGAAATGCTGTTTTGTTTTTGTTTTTGTTTTGTTTTATTTTTCCAAAAGTTTCTCCTGCAGCTGCATAACAGTTTCAAAGCAGTTTATGTAATACTGTTGTAATTAATAATACTCTGAATAAATATTATCATTGCACTTTTCCTAACTACACTACACTAACTGCAGTTACTTTTAAGTGGTATAAAACATTGTATCTAAAATGTATAAGAATTAAAAAAAAAAAAAAAAAAAAATCCTGCTTGATCATAAATATTATCGGGGTCAGGTTCAAGCTCCAATTGGTATGGGAAAATGGGCGCCATCTTTAATATTTACAGCTGAGCTGATGAAACAGGGTTATGTAACCTGGTTCCCCGACACTATGAAGCCTTTAGCATGCACCAGTGTCTGCAGCATGTATAAAAACATGCCAATTTTGCCTTCATTAGACATCAACAGCTTCAGTGTGTCTGAAGGAAGAAATTTTAAAGACATTTTACTTCTGTACATCTTGCTGGGATGTAGCAACTTTTAGTACAAGACTCTTCTGCTTTAGTACACATAATTTCAATGAATTGTAGTTAGCTCAGCTAGACAATCTGTGGTGTGTTTCCCAAAAGCAGTTATTTTTGCAAGTTTCATCGTTACCAATAGAGTTCAATGGAACTTACAACCATAGTTATCTAACAATGCACTTGGGAAATGCACCCCTAGCTGGCTTCTATCTAGCGAGGTTGACCCTTGGTTACCCTTGGGACAGAACAGAAGCCTGTTTGGCAGTGTAATGAGCTTCTTACACTGAGCTCCTGTATAAATCATATATGCTATATATTATTAAATACTATACCGTTTATCCACTACAGAGTGTAGTATTTTTTTTTTTTTCCCTTTGTGTCAATAATCTGACACAAAGTAATAATAATAGGCAGCTTCACATCTGAAAGCCTCTCAGGATCTCTTTGAGGGCAGGATTAAGCTTGTATTGTAAAAATGTGTCGCCTCAGGGGTAGATTATCTCATGAATACCACTTCTGTAGTTCTTCCTTTCCCTTCACTATTACAGCAGGATAAATCGAATTACACAAATTAAAATGACACTGTATGTCAATTATCTTAAATGACGATGTTAACATAATGAAAAAAAAAATAAATTAAAAAAAAAAATAATAATAATAGGCAGTTTCTTTTTTATTTATTTATTTTTCTCATTAATTTGTTTCGTTTTACAGTATGTCTTTTTCTGCCCTCAGATATTGCATTAGTATGCTTAAATTGAATACATTTATTATAATATAATAAGAATATATAAGAAAAGAATAACATTGTAATATATAACAGTAATAACTGCCTCTTTTACAACTGTATAAATGTACAAGCAGTAAGACATTATGAAATATTGTTACACTTGTTACAAAATAACAGTTTTCTGATTTAATAGATTTTAACACATTGCTTGCATTTGCCAAGATGTAATTCAACCATTACTCTAGATTTCAGTTTCTGTGCCCAAGTAACATTTTTATGTAAAGTGTACTTTTGATCAATTTAATGGATATTTGCAAAATAAAAGTAGTATTTTATTTCAATAAACAAAAAGTCTTACTGACCCCAAACATTTGTCAGCCTATTTTTGTTTGCATTTACTTGAGTTTTTGAGTTGTAGCAAAACTAACTAAAATAAGGGCATAACGTTTGAGAAAAAGTAACATATTTCTGTTTGCTTGTAAAGAATCTCCAGCTAGGATGTTAGATGACTGATAAAAAAAAAGGAAAAAAAAAAAAAAACAGGACCCACATTAAATTGTATTGTTTATTGTTTTGACTAGCGTTTATTATTATTATTATTAGAGCACACAAGTGCATTTTTTTCTGTGCGATATATGTATTTATTTACTTAAATATACACTTATTATTTATTATTTTTTCTTTTATTTATTTATTTTTTTTATTTTTTTTACAGCTGAGGTCTCCCATGATGGCCTCTCTAACAAACAAGAGTTTATGTGTCAAGTGAGAGCTGTGGAAATAAATGACCACTGGCTATCTCTCCTGAATACACCTTATTGATTTGAAGCAATGGCTCTAATTATTTTTGGACTGGGAAACGTTTCTATCATGACCTGATTGATTATGCCCAAACTCGTTGCTGTTATTACACGACCAGTACATGGATAACAAATAAAACATTGTATCCCCTTATTTATTGTATTTCTCTATTATTTAGACGGGTGATCTACGAGAGGCCCTGCTAAAGTCTGGTAGTCACAGCCTGACACAGCTACAGCTGCCTACAGGCTGACAGAGCATAAATAAATAAATAAATAAAAACTGAAAAAAAAAAAAAAAAAAAAAAAAAAAAAAAAAAAGCATCTTTTAGCACTATCATTTTAAAGTAAGCATTTCAAGGTACTTGCCTGTGGACAGACAGTGTTTGACACCTTGTATACGCAATGACACCCAGGACGGGAGAGTGGCTCAAGTGGACAGACCCTCTTCACAGGAGGATATAACAATCCTGACACCTCAAGCAGTCACACATCCACACGTTTCACAATGCTGCTGACACACTAGACACTTGTCATCTCATTCCCTGTAGGACATCTATTTTCATTGTCTCCACTTCTCTCTCTCTCTCTCTCTCTCTCTCTCTCTCTTTCTCTTTGGGGATTCTGGCTGTCCATTTTTCACATGAGTCACCAACAGCCAATGTCTCACTAGATTAACTGTACTGTAGACTGGACATTCTCAATATGCATTTCCATTGTTCACTGAGTACAGATCAAATCTATTTGAGAACTTAACAGTTTATAGACTTTCTAGGCAAGTACATTTGAGAAAATCTGTTTGGCTGTTTAGACTGTAGTCCTATGCCTTTCCCTTCATTGCCATGAATGTTTAAAAACTGCCCTTCAATAGCGATGCATTGTTTTATTCAGAAATATCAACATCCCTCACAGATACACAGAGCTGATGATGTGCATTCCCATTTAAATATTAGAATACCTGTTAGAAGTGTGTGTGTATTCCCTGATGAGGACCAAATATCCCCACAAGGACAGTAGTACCAGCAAATTTTGACCTTGTAGGGACATTGTTTGGTCCCCATGAGGGAACAAGCTTATAAATCATACAGAATGACGTGAGGATCTAAGTGCAAGCTGTATTTAAATAAGGGCCACAAATTCAAAATGCAAATAGAAACAAAAGAACTTAAAGTGGAATTCCACAAAAGTGGAATCAAAGAATAACCTAACTGGAAAACATGGATGACAGAAAGCAAGAACCAACCAAGAACATAGAAAACCACTAGATCTACACTAGGGTAACAAGCAGCTAAACAAGACGGTTGAACATAATCAGAAATCATAGAAACAAAATGGTTAACTGCAGAAACAGCAAACAAATAACAGGAATGAAAATTTGAAACCACAGAGACAAAAAATAAATGCAAAAGAGTTCACTATAAAACAAAAGCAAAGACACACACAAACTGATTTTCTTGTAGTGTTGGGTTCGAGTCCACCTAAGTCGAGTCCGAGTCGAGTCCGAGTCTTTTACCAATCGAGTCCGAGACGAGTCCGAGTCCAAAATGGGCCGAGTTGGACTCAAGTCCGAGTCCCAAAGGGCCGAGTCCGAGTCGAGTCCATCCGAGTCCAAGGAAAAACTACTTTTTGCCAGTATCTTAACATTGTTTTAATCCAGGGGTACCCCAATTACACACACCTGAACCAGCTAATCAAGCTCTTATACTAGGCATACTAAAAACCCCCTGGCAGGTGTGTTGAGGCAAGTTGGAGCTAAACCGAGGACCAGGACTGAGTTTGGGCACCCCTGATTTTAACCTTTACAACTAGAAAAATGCAATGTCAGTTGAAATGTAAGAAAAGCAAACCTCTAGTGGATCTTGCCATTTTGATTTTTGATTTCACAATTTTTGATCTCATAATTAGTGTCCATACTATGCTTAGCAAACTTAAAGTCATGCAACAGAAGTTATGGCTGATCTATGTAATGACATATTTTAGAGTGAAACAGGTTTTAGAGCAGAAAACATGTAGCCTCTTGCAGCACCTCTTTTATTTCGGATTGTGGCTGTGTGTGTTTTGGGTTGTGTATGACTTTTTTTTCTTGAATGAAAATGAGGTTGTGAGGGATAAACCTAGTCTATACACTGTGTATAAAGCCCTACCTATACTTCCCATAAGTCACAGCAAACTCACACCTGTTTTATTTTTGAATGCATTTATAGTTACATTAATTACAATAAATGACATTATATAAGGAATAACTGATTATGGGCCATTTAATTATTAGAAAATCATGCACACCCAAGATGGTTTTGGACCATAAAAACTGTTGCTGCAAAGATGTTAGAAAAATTATTTTTCTTTGAAGCTAGAAACTGTCCCCATGTTCAAATAATAATAATTTCAATACAGAAAAAACTAATCAACCAATTTAAGTAAAACATTCTCGAGCTCAAGGCAAGTAAACACTCCAAGTATTACTTACAAGCAAAAGTATTAATACATATATTAATCCAAAATACAAATGAAATAATGTTTTTTAAAATAGAATCTTTTTTTTAAATAGAATTGTAGGGCTTTTTTGTGTATTTTTTTTTTTTATGTAGGTCTATATAAAAGCTATTACAGACTATACACTACAGACATTTCATGAAGTAATAAATGTTAAAAATAAAACACTGCAAAATCTTCACTGTATACATTAAAGATAATTCTTATTACAGTTAATAAGTGATTCAGTCAAGAACAGTGAGTGATTTTCTCTTTTTCTTTTGTTGTTTGATTACTGTTTGATGTGGTTGGCTGCTGCAGGTTTACGCTGCTGTCGCTTTAGGATCTGACGCACAGCTCAAATATTTTGACGCATCAGTATTTCTCCCAGCTGTTCAGGTTTACTTAAGACAAAACCGACTTCATTTACATGAATAGTCTCCAATACGAGCATCTGTGTAACCATAACAGAACCTATTAAAAGTGAAAGAGAACTCGGTATTCGCACACTGACTGAGAGGCGTGTTCTGTGATCGCGCTTTGAGTGTGTGCGCACTAGTGATGCGCGGATGGCGGTTATATCCGCGGGTCGGGTGGGTCGGGTAATAAAAAAAAAAATGCATTCTGATTATTTGCGGGTGGGTCGCGGGTGGATAAGCTGAATCTATAATGAGGCAAATATTAACTACATTTTATAAAATATGAACCTGTTCTAAATACTTTTTTCAGGCAAACGATTTCATTTTTGTGTGTGTGTCTGTGTGTTCACTTGTTCGAGAAGTTGTGACAGAAAAAAAGACATTCCAGATCAAGTTTGAAGGGAGTTACGCCTGTGGTAATGCTAATGTGTAGGGTAATATTTAGTGGTGTAGTGCAGTACCTGCGGATACCCATTTTTTAATCCGCCGGCTTTGCGTATACCCACTTCTAAATTCCCTCTGATGCGCATCATTCAGTAGTGTCCTGCATTAGCCAAAATCATGACAGGCCACCATTTCTAATTCAATCGTATGTGAATAAATGCAAATATTCGCTCAAAACACATAGTAAAGACGGTAGGGAATGTGGCGCCGGCTTCCTTTGAAATACGTTTGATGACTGCGCCTGACGTGCGCCCGCGCCCGCTCAGTCCGCGCCAGCACCAGATTTGCCGAGTAGTAAAACAATTATTATTGATTACTAATTTGAATCAGTACATTATAACGAAAACAATACCTTAAAAAATGAAAAGAATTAGATATTTATGATCTGAAATATCTTAAACTGGGTGAACTCCTGTAATCTTTTGTCCAGGGATCCAGTAGACGTTCAAACACCCAATTGATTTCATCAGAGATTGCGGAGAGTCGCGTCCAGATGTCAGTTAACGTTATTAACCATCCATTCATCATATCATCATGCAAAACTAAGAATTAGAATAATCGTAAACGACGATCAGGTGCGGGTCGGGTGCGGTATCAGAGAAAAATACAGGTGCGGGTGGGTGGCGGGCGGATAATTTATTTGAAGCTGCGGATTCGGGTGACGTTTGAGCTCATCCGCGCATCTCTAGTGCGCACATAAACCCGTCGGCTTTCAAGTAGACAAGACTTTCGTGATAATGCATCGAGTCAGTGACATTTCCGTCAACTGTCTCTGGACTCGGACGGACTCGGGATATTTTCCGAGTCCGAAAGGCTTGAGTCCGAGTAAAAATGCATCGGAGTCCGTGACAAGTCCGAGTCGCCTAAAAATTGTACCCGAGACCGGACTCGAGTCCGAGTACGAGTCCGAGTACCCCAACTCTATTTTCTTGTATATTTCAAACCAGATGGATATTTATTCCCTTAATTGTAACTTGCTCAGGTTCTATTTATTTTTGAGAAATGTTTTGAGTTGTTCACTAGGTCTTTCTGTGTTAGTTTTGTTTTCTCCATTTTTGAGTACACTGATTTATGTAATTATACTGCTGAGTCACAGACTTAGCTATTGATGCATTTATGCATTTATTGTTACATTAAAATAATTTTCAGTTTATATTATTTGAAAATATTTAGCTGAAATTAGCATGGCCTAAATTTACTCATAAAGTTGATAAGACCTGCAATGATACGGAAATTAGTAAGCTTCCAGTTTTGTGTCAATGGATTAATAGAGCATGATTTGTTTTAAAATATTGTTGTGCTGAATATGTGAGAGAACAAGAGAACAAGAGTTTTAACCCCTTCGTTGGGATAAGATCCCAGAGCAAGAGCGCATGATCTGGATGTTTCCAGAATGATTAAAAAGGTCAATATGCTGATAATTTTGACAATGCTTGACCTTTGATGAAAAAAAAAAAAAAACTGAGCTGAATTGAAATAACTTTTTCTTTGTTTGCCTCTTTCACATCATGCATGAGCATCCTACGCTGATATTGTCCCCTGACTGGCCTTCAGTGAGTGACTCGACTTCTAAAACACAGAATCGATCTCACATAACAGTCTTATTAACATGCCGTAACCCACAGCCCTCTCATACCTGCTGCACTGGCAGGTGTACAGGTAGCTAAACATCTGCTTTTTGATTATGGAACAAAGGGTTTTTTTAGGTGACCGAAATCTTCCAGATGATAAAACAAAGAGATAACCACAGCAGTGTTTTACATTAAAAGTGAAGTACAACATACTGCGATCACTTCTTAACATTTAAATCCAGTAATTGCACAGTGTTTTAAGCAGTGTAAGGTGCAGCTAGGGAAAACTAGTCCCCACGTGTCTTATTGGCATTCTGTCGATAAATGCCATAGCGAAGAGTCCCATTCCTGAAGGACTTGTGCAACTGCAAGTTTTCTTGTTAATCAATCAAGGCTTTTGAAACCAGTGGAGAAAACTGTCAAACAATCAATTCAGTGTTGCTGTCAATCAAATACCCATGCACAAGCAAAAAGCAGTAAAAGACTTTCCATCAGTGTGAATGACATCATCTCCTGTAGGATTACTGGAATGTCACAAGGTCAAAAATCTGTCGATCATCTGGTGGCACTCAATTTATATGACAGAGCATCACAGATGTGATCAGTTATTTCTAATATGAAATTCACAGATCTCCATGTTATGCACATTATTGTTTTCTTATATTTAGTATTGTATTGAGAAGTATCCTGTGCATATGTCAGCATGATCATTAAAATCATACCCTATCTCAAATTTTTGGCTAAAATGTTGAATTTTATATATACTACAGAACTACAGAATCCAAAAGTATGATTACATGACCTCCAACCTATCACATTCACAAAAAAAAAAAAAATAAATAAATAAATAAAAAAGGGACAGGGGCTCGCTGCTATCAAACAGCAGATAAATTCATGCTTAGCTGTTTTTATAAAATTACATAGAAATATGAACACGTTGAATAATAATAATAATAATAATAATAATAATAATAATAAATGTATTTTATTGTTTTGTTTTTATTGTTAGCCTGTTTATTTAAATTGTAAAAGGTTATAATCTGTACAGCATTTCCTATTTGTTTACTCTTTCCAGTTTATGTCTCTGCACACTGTCATGTGGTTGTTTTGGGTGTGTATAGCGCTTTACATGATACAAATCGTTGCAAAGCAGCTTTATAGAAAATTAAAGTTTCAACAATATATTTAGTAGTATCTTACTAGTGGTGACTATGTCAAGCTGATATACATATGTCAGAGATGTATGGTAAAAATCAGTTATTAATGTAATCAAACAGACGATGAACACTAATACAGTAATGATTATATGTTGATTTTTTTTTTTTTTTTTTTTTTTTTTTTTTTTAAATTCAGAAATGTTTAAAATTAAAGGGAAGGAAATGAATGAACATGGGGTAAGGTTGAGGCTTGTGGATGCGAGAGAAGCGGGATGGGAGATGGTATATTTTACTGGGCTTTTCACACACTGTCCTAGGATACTGTCTTTTTAAACCAAGCTTTTAACCCTAGGTATAGCAGCAACATTTCACATGTGCAATTCTGAAAAGAGGTTAGCACTGCTTTTAACCCTGGATTTTGAATCAGCCTCACATTGCAGTATTAGCTAAATCTATATAGTGGGAAACAATGCATTGTTTTGTAACATTGATGGAACATAATGGCCAGTTGTTTAACAGCAAAAACAAACTTAATCTGAATAGTGCATTCTTGATTAAGTATTAATATGCATCTTGCAGTCTTACAGAAATGTTCACAGGCTATCTTTTTCAGCATTTGATGGAAAGTCTTAATGAAGAGACTGTTTTATTCTTTCAGTTATAATACAAAAAGTTTGTGCAGGGCAACCTGGATGATAATGTCAGGAATATATAAGCAAAACCACTGGGTAAGAGTGTTTAACAATAACAACACTGTTTGTACTTGCTTTCCTTTTTTTTCATACTTGCTTTCAACTTCAAGTGGTGCTGCACAGACCAATTGGTATATGACCATGAGAGCTATACAGAGCAGACGGCTCCTTATTCTTTCCAATAGCTCTCAAAGTATTTTAATGTCAAAGTATGAAAACAGCAAAACAAAGCCAAAACTATATTATATTTTATATATAGATATTTTAGGCAAAGGCACGTATGGTCACCCTATTTAGGATACAGTACACAGTGGTATCACACAGACATGAAGGACAAATTGTTACAATGTACACAGGTATTTCACAGTAAAATACTTTGAACTGTTCTAAAACGACTCATTTAAAAAAAAAAAAAAAAAAAAAAAAGCACTATAATAAACAGAATAATTAACTTACAAGGAATAAAGACATCCATTCGTGAACATTATTGTTTTGCATTTAGGAAGCAAACTTAACACAAATACAGTATATACAAGTTGTGTTATATATGTGTGAAAAAAATCATCACTAAAGTCATCAAAAGTCATCACTAAAGATAAAAAAAAAAAAAAAAAAAAAAAAATCTCATTTAATATGGGGAAATGTGGTGAGCTTGTCTCTGTATGCAAATACTCATGAACTGACTCATTTGACATTTAGAAGAGGTTTGTATGGTTTGACCCTTGACACCACTGGAACCTCCTCAGATCTGTATATCCCACTCTGAGAGTGTTTATCAGTGCATTGGAGATGTCTGAGAGTGATTTGACACATTCAATCATGTTCATATTAATAAAAAAAAAAAAAAAAATAATAAATAATAATAATAATAATAATAATAATAAATATAGCTGCAAGCAGCAATTGCGGGGCCAAGCACAACAGAGGCAGAATGAGGAGCTAAGCATGGCAAGGAGCAACAGAGCGACTGTAACAACGAGTAACTAAAGTCATTTTAGGATGATATCAGTTGAAATGGCTGAAAAATCATAAATACAACCAATAATATAATTTAATGGCTTATCACTTTTGACCAATAGGTGGTGCTGTTTTCAAATTGATGTGATGCGTTCTGTGTGAGGTGACAATGACACACACAAATTTTGGTGTCATTATGCCAAAGCTTTACAGAGATACAGCCTCAGAATCATTTTGGCATCAAGCCTAAAATCTGTAGTGGCGCTGTACGAAAACAGTTTACTCTATCGACGCGAAATCCATAACTTTGAGTCAGGACAGTCCGAAGATGATCTGACTCAATTTTGGTGAAAATCCGATCAAAGGTCTAGGAGGAGTACGAACAAGTAGGTTTTGTACACTAATCAAAATGGCGGAAAGGAAGTTCGGCCAAGTATGGTATAATTGGTATGTATGTTGTCGGCATGACCCAAGGAATATTTTGAGACCAGCTTTATTATAGTAGGCTAATGCAATCACAAGTTATTAGCATTTTTGGAAATTTCATTATTAATGTCTAATGAATGGTGTATTACTTCTGACCAGCAGGTGGCGCTGTTACCAAATTTATGTGGCGTGGGTTAGGGTGTGGTGACAATAGCACATATAAAATTTGGTGTCAATATGTCAAGGCTTTGCGGAGATACAGCCTCAGATGTAGTTTGGCATATTTCCAGCAAATTCGTTGATGCGCTAAACGAAAACGGTTTCGTGTATCGACACGAAATTCATAACTTTTTGCCAGCATGGTCTGAAGATCATCTGAGTCGAATTTCGTGAAGATCGAACTAATGGTCTCGGAGGAGTTCGAAAAAATACGTTTTGTAGATTAATCAAAATGGCGGAAAGGAAGTTTGGCCAATTTCGGCATAATGGGTATCAATGTTCTCGGCTTGACCCAGGGAATCTATTGACATCAGTTTCATTACAATAGGCTAATGTAAGCAGAAGTTATTAGCATTTTTGTAAATTTCTTTATAACTTTTGACCACAAGGTGGCACTACCCCTAAACTTTTTGAGTACTGTCAGGGCATGGTGCCGAAGAGACATA